>NW_026914930.1:0-5698 GCF_034315485.1 Pezoporus occidentalis
CTTTAGGGTCCCTTTCAACCCAAAGCAGTCTGTGATTGCATGATCTGTGTGCTGTGGATTTCTTACATCAGATGTGCCTGGGGAGCAGATTTAAACCTCTGCACTCAGCTTAATGTTCTTGGAATTTGTTTGTGTCTTTCTCTGCTGTTAGTTGATGCTCCGAGGCTGAGGAGGCTGCTACAAGCACACAGTTTATGGAATTGAGAGCCATCGCTGCATGGAGGCCCCAGTGAGCCTGGCCTGTGCCAGCAAATGTGTCTCTTGCTGGAGGTCAGCTCTGATGCAGTTCTACTGTGGGACAGGGGCTCTGTTCCACTCTGTCCCTGTGCTGTTCCTGAAGCCTGGGGCAGTGTTACTTGTGTGCCCCTTTAATTTGCAAGTCGGTGGAGGATGGGTTTGAAAGGGAGCAGGTGGCTCCCCCTTCCTGCCTGGACTCCTCCTCTTCCAAGAGCTGCTGGAGCCCATGGGTGTGGGATGGTCGGATGTGAGCTGGGTGGCTGGGCTCCACATCTGGGAGACTGAGGAGGTGCCACCTTCCCTAGAGCTGAGTCCTGTGTCAGACTGGCTGGGAAGCAGTGGAAGGAGGAATTGGGGAGGCAGGAGACACACACCTCTCTGTGTACTGCCCTGCAATTCCCACTTGGTAGAGGTTTGGTTCCCCCTGGAGATCACTGTCTGAGATTGCGTGTGGCTCCTGGTGCTCTAGAGAACGTGGGCTGGCCCATCTTGTGCAAAGCCACCGAGGTGCAAAGCAAAATGAGTATCTTTGGTGTGAAACTGGACTGTTTTTCTTACTCCAGGTACCTTCATCGCCACCAATTCAGTTGCAATCTCAGTGAGTGAAAAGTGATGACTTGGTAACCGTTGCCTTCCTAAAGCAGTCTCTAATAGATGACTTTCCATTCTAGTCAGTAAAGTGACCCCTCTTCTTAGGGGAATGACTTTGTTAGCTCTCTAAAGGCAATGAGCTCTGCCTGGATGGGAGCGGTGAGCAGCTCCAGCGGTGCTTACTCACTGGGCTGCCAAGGGAGGGTTTTGCCGGGCTGGGAGAGCGCAGGATGGGGTTG
This sequence comes from Pezoporus occidentalis, assembly GCF_034315485.1. Classification (NCBI taxonomy): domain Eukaryota; kingdom Metazoa; phylum Chordata; class Aves; order Psittaciformes; family Psittacidae; genus Pezoporus; species Pezoporus occidentalis. The sequence continues at coordinate 1,068 of NW_026914930.1, forward strand.
GTGAGAGACACTCAGCAAAACCAAAAGCAGCGACGTGAAAGTGTGCTGAGTGGGAGGACGTGGAGGTTATTCTCTGAGCTCTTTTGTCTTGCCAGCTAACTCATACGATGGGGCTTGCGCTTCCTCTTGTATTCACGCCTTCCCCAGTGTCCTGGGTTCCGCAGTAGCAGTCATGTTTTTCCTTTGTGTTAACTGGTACAGTGCTGTGTTTTGACTTCCAGTTTGAGAACAGTGTTGGTGAAGCCGATGTTCTCGGTTGTTGCTAAGTGATGTTTACCCTGACCAAGGACTCTGTGAGGCTCATGCTCTGCCAGGGAGGAGGGGAGGCTGTGAGGAAGCAGAGACGGGGCGCCTGACCCGGGCTAGCCGGGGAGGTATTCCATACCACAGCACGTCATGCCCGGGGTGAGGGGTAACTGGGAGTTACCCGGACGGACAGGGGCTTCCGGGTGGAACTCGCTTTCTTGGCCGGTGGTATCGTATTCTCTTCCCTTGTTATTTTCCCTTATCATTGTTGTAGCTGATAGTAGCGGTGGTGATTTGTTGCTGGACTGTTTTTGTCTCAACCCGTAGGAGTTGCACTCTCTCGATCCTCCTCCCCGTTCCTCCGGGAAGACGGACACGGACCTCGATTGTTGTCAGCTCAGCACCACTCACTGGGAGTGAGTGAACAAGCTACCTGACTGGGTTTAAACCACGACAGTTCTTTTTTGGCGCCCAACGTGGGGCTCGAAGGGTTGAGATAAGAACAGATCTGACTGGATTGATAGTCACTCGTCACAATGCTGATTTATTGGCTCTCAAGGTTGTTCCTCTTGATCTCACAGTTTCAGTATATGATATCTTACGTCCATCCGGTACTTGCTGTATTAGTGTTTTTCAAGTGTGGGGCTTGGGCTAAGGTTTTTATCCCATTGTACTTTATGGTAATGACTTGTAATACAATAGAATCATTGATCATGAAACTGATCTGGCTTATGTTCCCAGTGTGGTCACCACCTTTATACTTTGGGAGGTATATGATGGAGGTGCTTAGCAATTACACATCTTTTTTCTCCTTCTCAGGTGCTCAACCTGGGAAGGAGACATCCTTTTACCCTCCCAGTCGTCCCCCCAGACCATTTACATTTGAGAGTTTTGAATTTTTTGAATGGCCTTTTAATGCTGTTGAGACTTGTTTGCTGATGGTGATGGGAATCACCATGCTAACACGCATACAGAGTGTGTTTTACCCACTACTGATTTCAAGAGTTAAGCAGATTCAGGTTTGGGCCTTGTCTGGGGTCAGACGACGATGTAGGAGGACCGAGAGATTTTCCCTGAGGCTGGACAGCCATGAGTGGCAGGGTGTGTGGGATAGTATGGGCAAGTATCTAGGTCAGTGGGCCCCTCCAGTACTTTGGAATTTCACTACCGAACAACTGCAAAATCCAGAAGAATTAGTAAAACACTTAAATGAGGTGTGTGGTCATTCTGGCCATACCAGAGATGGACAAATCACGGCAACGTGCTGGGGCTTGGCCTATGCTTACAGGGCCTTGTTCAACACTATCCAGCACCTTCAAAAGGAAAAGAATGTCGGCGGATCTGAGGGCAAAGCAACAGTCGCTACTCAAACTTTGGCTGCAATGAACAGCACAGCTACCCCAGCGGCAAGTACAGCAGCTGCTCAAACTTCAACTGCAACAGACAGCGCGGTTACCCCAGCTCCAAGCACAGCAGCTACACCACCCCCAGCAACAAGTACAGTTGCTACTCAAACCACAGTGATAATCACTGCAGCCAAACCAGAGGACCAATTCGTACCAATATCAGTTGCCCCTGTACGCAAGAGAACAAGCAAAAAGGAGGCAAAAAGGGTGAAGCGAGATGAAGAACCAATGAATTCACCACCCGGTCCAGAATCTGATCAGGAGTCATCATCACATGACGAAGAAGAAGAAGAAGAGGTAACTTCTCGACCTCGGACCTCAACCGAGCTGCGGAATATGCGAAAAGATTTTACCCGTCAACCAGGGGAGCACATCATCACCTGGTTACTCCGATGCTGGGACAATGGGGCCGATGGTCACGAACTAGAAGGTACAGAAGCCAAGCAGCTGGGATCACTTGCTAGAGAAGGGGGAATTGACAAAGCAATTGCAAGAGAGAAAAAGTCCCTCAGCCTTTGGAGGAGGCTCTTGGCAGCTGTGAAAGAAAGGTTTCCGTACAAGGACGATGTTACGAGTCGTTCGGCCAAGTGGAATACTATAGACAAAGGCATCCAGTCTCTGAGGGAATCGGCCATCGTAGAGATGATCTATCACATCAAGCCGAATAACGGGGATACACCTATAGATCCAGATGAAGTTGAATGTACACGACCCATGTGGCGAAAACTTACACGGAATGCACCGTCATCATATGCCCATTCATTGGCAACAGTAACCTGGAATGACATAGTACCACTAACAGTGGATGAAATGGTTCATAAACTCCGAGAGTTCGAAGACAATCTCACCCCTTCCATCATCTCAGCTGTGAAAAAACTGTCCCAGGACATCGAACAATTGAAGGACAATCTATCTGATTTATCCGGCTCCTCACGTGTACCAACAGACGTCTCAGCTATTAACAAAAGGCGTCCTATTGTTCAAGAGAGGAGATACAGGAGGTATACGCCACGGGGTACCCTATGGTTTTACCTGCTGGATCACGGAGAAGACATGACAAAGTGGGATGGAAAACCTACTTCAGCTTTGGAGGAACGGGTGAGTGAACTGAAGAGGGGAGCAAGGGCCAAGACTGATCGTCCCATGAGAGCTACGGCTTCAGTCTCTGGTGATCAGTTTCCCAGATGGAGTGGAAGAGCTGATTTTACTCCAGCTCCTGTGATAACGAAGAATAATCCCTTTCAACACGACTTAAGTGTCCAATGCTGTGACGACTGTTAGAGGGGCCCTGCCTCCAGCCAGGTGGAGGTAGGGGACAATCGGATTTACTGGACTGTGTGGATCAGATGGCCTGCCACATCAGTCCCACACAAGTATAAGGCTCTAGTAGATACCGGTGCACAGTGTACCCTGATGCCATCAAGCTGTCAAGGGGTGGAACCCATCTATATTTCTGGAGTAACAGGAGGATCCCAAGAGTTGACTGTGCTGGAGGCTGAAATCAGCCTGACTGGGAGGGAATGGCAAAAGCACCCTATTGTGACTGGTCCAGAGGCTCCATGCATTCTCGGCATAGACTACCTCAAGAGAGGGTACTTCAAAGACCCAAAAGGGTACCGGTGGGCTTTTGGTATTGCTGCTTTGGAGACTGAGGAAATTGAGCAGCTGTCCACCTTGCCTGGTCTCTCAGAAGATCCCTCTGCTGTGGGGTTGCTGAAAGTTGAAGAACAACAAGTGCCAATTGCGACCACAACAGTGCACCGGCGGCAATATCGCACCAACCGAGACTCCCTGATTCCCATCCATCAGCTGATCCGTAGACTGGAGAGTCAGGGGGTGATCAGCAGGACCCGCTCACCCTTCAATAGCCCCATATGGCCAGTGCGAAAGTCTGATGGAGAATGGAGACTAACAGTAGACTATCGTGGCCTGAATGAAGTCACACCACCATTGAGTGCTGCCGTACCGGACATGCTAGAACTTCAGTATGAACTAGAGTCAAAGGCAGCCAAGTGGTATGCCACGATTGATATTGCCAATGCATTTTTCTCAATCCCTTTGGCAGCAGAGTGCAGGCCACAGTTTGCTTTTACTTGGAGGGGTGTCCAGTTCACTTGGAACCGACTGCCCCAGGGGTGGAAACACAGCCCTACCATTTGCCATGGACTGATCCAGAATGCGCTGGAACAGGGGCAAGCTCCAGAACACCTGCAATACATTGATGACATTATTGTGTGGGGTGATACAGCGGAAGAAGTCTTTGAGAAAGGGAGGAAAATAATCCAAATCCTGCTGAAAGCCGGTTTTGCCATAAAACGGAGTAAGGTCAAGGGACCTGCACAGGAGATTCAATTTTTGGGAATAAAATGGCAAGATGGACGTAGACAGATCCCCACAGATGTGATCAACAAGATAACAGCAATGTCTCCACCAACTAATAAGAAAGAAACGCAAGCTTTCTTGGGTGCAGTGGGGTTCTGGAGAATGCACATCCCAAATTACAGTTCGATTGTAAGCCCTCTCTATCATGTGACCCGGAAGAAGAATGATTTTAAATGGGGCCCTGAGCAGCAACAAGCCTTTGAGCAAATTAAACGCGAGATAGTTCATGCAGTAGCCCTTGGACCAGTCCGGACCGGACCAGATGTAAAAAATGTACTGTACACTGCAGCTGGGGAGAACGGTCCTACCTGGAGCCTCTGGCAGAAAGCTCCAGGGGAGACTCGAGGTCGACCCCTCGGCTTTTGGAGTCGGGGATATAAAGGATCTGAGGCCAGCTATACCCCAACTGAGAAAGAGATACTGGCAGCCTATGAAGGGATTCGAGCTGCTTCGGAAGTGATTGGCACTGAAGCACAGCTCCTCCTGGCACCCCGGCTGCCCGTGCTGGGCTGGATGTTCAAAGGCAGGGTCTCCTCTACACATCATGCAACCGATGCTACATGGAGTAAATGGGCTGCACTAATTACACAATGAACT
>NW_026914931.1:0-5970 GCF_034315485.1 Pezoporus occidentalis
TTTTGGTGGTTTTGGTGTTGGTTTTTTTGGGGGGGTGGTGGTGTTTAGTGGTGTTTTGGTTGATGTTTGGTTGGGTTTGGTTTGGTTTGGTTTATTGTTCTTTCTTTTTTTTGTTGTTGGTTTGGAGGGTTTTGGTTTTTTTTTTTAGATCTTTTTTCAGAAGCCCTCCCTTGCCTCTTCCCATTTATACTGGTCCCCCTAATAAAGGGTATTAACTGAGTCACAGTGGTTCATCTTGCTTACATCCTTGAATATTGTGATTAAAACAACACTGTATCACTTATTTTTAGCCTTCAGTGGATTTATATTAATGTTTCCTTCTTCGTAAGTCTCCACATAAAGCTAAAAATTAGTCCAGTGATTGATAATCTGAATTTTCAAATGCCATCATGTATAAATGTCACTTTCAGGTCATTATTAATAAAGCATGTATCTATGTGGAAGGACCCATGCCTGTCTCCCGACTTCTGTACATGCGCAATAATACCAATTATGAGAAGGCCTTAGATGGTTATTTAACTCTATTATCTGTACTTGTTGACATGTTAATTGGTCTTAATGGATCTTAAAAAATACTAAATTAATAAGTGAATGCAACAGATGGATAATAAAGGAGGTAAAAACCTAAACCCAGATTTTCTCAGTAAATGCTGAAATGACCATATACAAGGCTGTTTCTATTACAGCTCATTATTAGATCACGCTACTGTTTTTAAAACGGCATTATTCTACTTTTCCTACCATATTTCATTAATTTGGAGGTGAAAAGGGTCACATGTTTTGTATAAGGCAAAATACTTTTAAATGAAGGGAATGGTATAAAATCAGAGAAGGATCCTGTGAACTTTTGGGGTTTGAGTATATTTCTTGTGAATATCTGAGAAAGATGAGTTTGCACAAAAGCTTATTATTAAGACTTAATATTAAGACTTATTATCAAGTCTTACATCCTTAAACTTTCTTGTTGCCAATCACCTGGAGCTGTGAAACTGCTACAATATTCTGAAGTAGGAGATACAATCCCAACATGCTGTAAAGGCCCGTCTTTAAGGTGAAAGTTGTGTTGATGGGCATTAAATCCCACTTTGAAGAAGATGATGTATTTAAATCTGGATGCAAGGGGCAGAACTCCCCTGAAAAAGTTCTGACTGATATTCTGTCAATGTTACTAGTGATTATTTTTACTCATACACTCCTGTAAGAACATCAATGTTGCTCTGCTTGCTTGGAATTGAAATACAATTTCCATTTAAAGGAAAGTTTCTCAACAACAAAATGCAAAAATAAACATTTTAATTCATATTGAACATGCTGTATATAGCATGTAGTTTACTGTGCAGTGCTAAATGCTGAATCACTTCACTAACGTGTCCTATGGGCTCTTACGATTTGGGGGCTGGAATTAAATGCCGGATATCCATTTTAAATCGAACTGGGGTTTTGACAGTGGTTGAAACAGCCAGGCAGTTCCACATTTATTGTCGGAGTCGCGGGAGACAAGCCTCATGCTATCATGGTCAGCAAGTCTCGTTTATTTAGCAAGATACAGCCATTTTTATAGTCTCAGTGTTAGATACAATTTCTGCTAGGGTACAATAAAATCATTGGTTAGTTTGTGCTAACACAGGGGTTTCTAAAATAATCGCGACCGCTTCTTGTTTCAACATGTTTCAACTTGCTCAAGCATTACCGTTGCGCTATCTCAGCAAGCATACATCCTGTCCTTGAGCAACCATTGACCACACAGTTGCTGCTGTGTTCTTCGGCCTAGATCTTGACTAGTTGCACAGTTTCGTGGCCTTTGTCCTGCAGCCATTCTGCTGTCAGGCTCTCTACACTTCCCCCGTTTTCTTTAGTAGCAAGCATAGCCATTTTATGATTAAAAGTATTTTTTGCAAACACTGCATGATACACGGTAAAAGCAAAATTGCGAGCAAAATTATAGCCAGCATCAAAGCAAGTTTTTCTATCAAAGTGATTAAGCAAGGAGATAATCCAAAGGACGCTAACCAGTTTGTGAAAGGATCACTTGTTTCCTGTAATTTTCGCATATTGTCTTTCAACTGTGCTAATTGTTTGTGAATGGAGTTAGAGTGGTCTGAAAGATTCATGCAGCACATACCTTCAAATTCATCACACCCATGACCTTGTGCTAAGAGGAGAAAATTGATTGCTGCTCTGTTTTGCAAAGTTGCATGTCTTATAGAGTCAACATCAGTGAGCAGCGCAGAGAGAGCGGATGCTGTAGCATTAGTTTTCTTAGCAAGCCAACATCCTAACTTATTCAATGTTGCCAAAGCTTGAGCGCTAGCTACTCCGGGAGCTAAAAATGAAGCAGCTATTTTTTCACCTGGTTCCAAAAATTTACTTTGTCATCGCAGCTCGGTTGAAAAGCGTGCGTTGACCTTCGAGAACACAATCCTCGTTTATTTATTATCATAGTGTTATTAGGGATAAACATGCCTAAGGTCCCTACTGCACACGGGCCATCCTTTATATGGGATAGCACCCTTTCCCAGGCCCGATCTTGTGGCAACTGAGGCATGGACTCTGTTTCTGGCTACAAATGAAATCCCTTATTGAGTGAGCTTACAGGTTTTTATAGTATTCTGCTTAGCAGTTAGTAGCGGTTAGTTCTTTTGGTACTTTTCCATCACAAAACAATTTTATTAATCGCACACTCTTTCAGCTAATCACATTACTGTCCACACACCTTTGTTTGAATAATTATTTCTAAACATAGTTCTCTGCTATCACTACTCATTACAATCTCACTTCCACTTCCCCTTGACTACACATTCTTTATCCTGTCTTAAGCATCCTCCTGTTTCCAAATGTACAGTCCTCAGAAATTATCTTGGTGCTCTTTCTTCGGTTCCACCCGGTGTTCTTTCTCCACTTCTTTCTAACTTGTCCCGTTCACTTCTCCCAAGGTTTGTGGCTGATAAGAGTCCAGATGCCTGGGCTCTCATCCAGGTCTACTGGTGCAGCTTCTTGTGCAGCATTCCCCTCATCTCCCCCTTCTTTATAAACTAACGAAACATTGTTAATAGACTTAGCAAACAAACGATTTACACAAGCAATTAAACAAGGAAGTTTGATTAAAATACATAGAGATTTTTACATAGGTTAATGCGATTTTAATAATATTTTTCAAGCATGCACTGACGCCCTATTCTGACAGCAAACTTTCTAGCCAATTCCAGCTACTCTCCACTCACAACTTCTTAACTCCGTCCTTTAGGTTTTGAATTGCATCATGGACAGACTCAGAATGATCAGATAGATTCACGTAACACATTCTATCAAAGTCTTTACATCCATGTCCTTGAGATAATTGCAAAAAATCTATGGCAGCTCTGTTTTGAAGGGTAGCGTGTTTGACTGAATCGTGCTCTGTTAAGAGACCATTGCTGTGGGTGAAAGACCTCCGGGGCAGAGGCTGGGTTTCTTACCGCCTCTCACCGGGAGGAGTGGACCCCGCACCGCCGCGCACCCCGCGCCTGCCGGAGCACAGAAAGGCGAGGGGCGGGCGAGTATCAGAGCCCTCTGCCCGCGGGCAGGCAATGGGGGGAGCCCGCCGGAGCCTGCTGCTGCCGCCGCCGGGCGAGTGAGTGAGGTCGCGGCATCAGGGAGGTGGAGGCGGCGCGCCCGTGCTCCGCAGCTCCTTATCCCACCGCTGCCACCGGGTGCAGCCCCTCGGTCGGCGGGGAGCCCCCGCCGCAGCCTCCGTTCGGCTCCCGCGGGAGCGCCGTTTTCCTCCCCGCCGTCCAGCCCCCGGTTCGCCTCGTGACGGACGGGATGTGGAGCATTCAGGTTGTGGGGCAGGCTCACAGCACCTTGATTTTCCGCTTGTTTTTTAATGTTTTTCCACATATCATGCGGGTCAGGGGGGTAGAGGTGGGGTTCTCTGTCAGGGTCGATTATTCCGGGATCAAAAGTGTCATCTTTGCCTGGCTCGTTTGCTGTTGCAGCCCGCCGGCAGATATCTTCCCGCTGATCGATACGCGCGGGCGGGTTAGGGGCAGAAGGATCATAGTTACGATTCTGATCTTGTGCCAAACGGGCACTTTCAGCTGCACGTTTCTCTGCCTGTACCATCAGGAGTTCGTTATGTATCAAACGCCACAATTTGGATAACTTTTTAGCAATTTTATCATCATCTAATGTAAGATCCCATAATTTATCGCCGTAGCGACGCCATTCTGATAACTGGTGAACAGAGTGGGGGTCACTAAAAATACCAAGAGACCGGGCATGAGAAAGAAGGGCAGGGAGGTCCTTATCAAAGTCTAAGCCTTTTACCCCCTGACGACGGAGGAAGGCAGTAAAAAGATCATACGCCGCTTGCCTGTCCATATTTACCGGATCCGTTGCACCCTCCAGGCGTCGGCAGCGCGTAGCAGCAGAGCCAGCCGATGCTGCACTCCGGGCCAAAGCAGAGATCACGCAGTCCACCGATGTGCCACTGCTGTCCTGCAGAAGCCGTCTTTATGTCGAGACCTGCACCCTCCGCAACTCTTGAAAGGGACGGTCCCTTCCTTGGTCCCTGTTCGGGCGCCAAATGTCGGAGTCGCGGGAGACAAGCCTCATGCTATCATGGTCAGCAAGTCTCGTTTATTTAGCAAGATACAGCCATTTTTATAGTCTCAGTGTTAGATACAATTTCTGCTAGGGTACAATAAAATCATTGGTTAGTTTGTGCTAACACAGGGGTTTCTAAAATAATCGCGACCGCTTCTTGTTTCAACATGTTTCAACTTGCTCAAGCATTACCGTTGCGCTATCTCAGCAAGCATACATCCTGTCCTTGAGCAACCATTGACCACACAGTTGCTGCTGTGTTCTTCGGCCTAGATCTTGACTAGTTGCACAGTTTCGTGGCCTTTGTCCTGCAGCCATTCTGCTGTCAGGCTCTCTACAATTTATCTTGCATGGTGGCCCACATCATGCAGTTCTCATGCGATCAGAACTGTTGCTGACTCCAAAGAGATCCTGTCTGCTTAAAACCTGACCTGGCAGACTCTCTAGGGCTGCATTTTTCACAGACCTGCATAAGACTAGAGTGCGCGTTTGCTATGCAAAGAGCTTTAACTGTGTTCTGCAGCTCATTGTATGAGGAGCCTGTGGCTTAAAGTATTTTGCCCCCTTTCCAAATATACCTGTCAGACCACAACTACATACTTCATTCAGTCAGGAAAGTTAGGAGGAAGAGAGATGAGTACCATGAGCCCTGAAAGTAAGTGGGAATGGAGAAAAATTGGGGTCTGGAAGCTCTGTTCATAGGAGAAACCAGCTAATGTGGTCTGCAACTGATGAATGGCTCCAACGTGTTTAAAGCATTTGAATCTGTTCTTCTTTCTGCTGACATTGGTACTTACTTAAAATGTCAATATAAAAGGTCAGTACAGATTAAAAATAACAGAATATGGGGGGGGTGTTTGTTGATATGTCTGCAGAACTTTAGGAGTGCTTACCCAGTATGCTAAATTAAACCTAATGTATTTCTGAGCCATTATCTTCTGTCTGACCAGAGGCTTCAGAAGTAGGTGAATGAAATGCACAAGCCCTCTTACATCATGACACTGCCATAATCTCCATATGGAAAAAGGGAAAATCTTTCCTAAACCCTAAAAGCTAGTTAGATTCTACCTTGATGATCATCTGATGACCCAGATTTTACAATCTCAGCTTACACCATATGAATTTCAAGCAGGTCTTTTGGCTTAAAGTTGTTCTTAGGCATTGTTACAGCATTGTGTCTGGGTTTCTTCAACATCTTGGGTATGGTTTTTTTCCTAGAATCAATCACCTTAAAGATTTCTTTTGGTAGGGTGCTCAGGTGACTGCTCTCCAAAATGCTTTTGCTAAGGTTGAGTCCATGTTGTAACCACTCTCACAGTGCAGGAGGGAAACTGTAAATCATCATGCTTGCAGCTAAAACTGGGGAAAGATACTGTGGATCTGTGA
>NW_026914932.1:0-5571 GCF_034315485.1 Pezoporus occidentalis
GGTTTAGGCGGGTTTGAGGTTGTTTTGGGGGTGGTTTTGAATAGTTTTTGGTTGTTTTCGTACTTTTTTTAGCCTGTTTTGGGGTTCTGAACTTGTGACCCTCAGGGGAAACAGGACAAGGTGGTTTTGGGTTGGTTGGAGCAGTTTATGGCATCTACCTGGACTTGTGCAAAGCGTTCGACACTGTCCCACACGACACCCGTGTCTCTAAATTGGAGAGACATCAATTTGATGGATGGAGCACTCGGTGGATAAAGAACTGGCTGGATGGCTGCACACAAAGAGTTGTGGTCAATGGCTCAATGTCCGGTGGGAGACCAGTAACGAGTGGGGTCCCTCAGGGATCGGTGTTGGGACCGGTCTTGTTCAACATCTTCGTCGCTGCCATGGACAGTGGGATTGAGTGAGCCCTCAGCAAGTTTGCCGATGACACCGAGCTGTGTGGTTCGGTTGATACCCTGGAGGGAAGGAATGCCATCCAGAGGGACCTCGACACGCTTGTGAGGTGGGCTGATGCCAACCTCATGGAGTTTAACCATGCCAAGTGCAAGGTCCTACACCTGGGTGGGAGCAATCCCAGGCACAGCTACAGGTTGGGCAGAGAAGAGATTCAGAGCAGCCCTGTGGAGAAGGACTTGGGGGTGTTGGTTGATGAGAAAATGAACATGAGCCGGCTTCAGTGTGCGCTTGCAGCCAACAAAGCCAACCGTATCCTGGGCTGCATCAAAAGGAGCGTGACCAGCAGGTGGAAGGAGGTGATCCTGCCCCTCTGCTATGCTCTTGTGAGACCTCACCTGGAGCATTGTGTGCAGTTCTGGTGTCCTCAACATGAAAAGGACATGGAACTGTTGGAACAAGTCCAGAGGAGGCCACGAGGATGATCAGGGACTGGAGCACCTCCCGTATGAAGACAGGCTGAGGAAGTTGGGGCTGTTCAGCCTGGCTGCGTGGAGACCTCATAGCAGCTTCCAGTATCTGAAGGGGGCCTATAGGGATGCTGGGGAGGGACTCTTCATTAGGGACTGTAGTGAAAGGTCAAGGGGTAACGGGTTAAAACTTAAACAGGGGAAGTTTAGATTGGATCTAAGGAGGAAATTCTTTCCTGTGAGGGTGGTGAGGCACTGGAATGGGTTGCCCAGGGAGGTTGTGAATGCTCCATCCCTGACAGTGTTCAAGGCCAGGTTGGACGAGGCCTTGGGTGCCATGGTTTAGTGTGAGGTGTCCCTGCCCATGGCAGGGGGTTGGAACTGGATGATCTTAAGGTCCTTTCAACCCTAACTGTTCTATGATTCTGTGATTCTATCCCACAGGAGAAGCAGGCCAAGGTGGTTTTGGGGTGTTTTGGGTCTGTTTTGGGGCTCTGACCCTGTATCCCATAAGAGAATCAGGACAAGGTGGTTTGGGGGTTGGCTTGGGCTGTTTTACGGGTGGTTTTGGGTGTTTTGGTGTGGTTTTTTCCTCTTTTTGGCGTGTTTTGGGGCTCTGACCCTGTGTCCCACAGGAGAAGCAGAAGAAGGTGTTTTTTTTGGTGGTTTTCGGGTGGTTTGGGGTTGTTTTGGGGGTGGTTTTGAATAGTTTTTTGTTGGTTTTGTACTTTTTTGAGCCTGTTTTGGGGTTCTGAACTTGTGTCCCACAGGAGAAACAGGACAAGGTGGTTTTGGGGTGGTTTTGGGTTGGTTTTGTCCAGTTTTGGGGCTCTGACCTGTGTCCCATAGGAGAAGCAAGACAAGGTGATTTTCGGGTGGTTTTGGCCCATTTTGGGGGGTGTTTGGGGTGTTTTGGCCTGCTTTTCTCCTGTTTTTGTCCTGTTTTGTGGCTCTGACCCTGTATGCCATAGGAGAAGGAGGACAAGGTGGTTTTGGGGTGTTTTGGGGTTTGCTTTGGGTGTTTTGGCCTTGTTTTCACCTGGTTTTGGCCTGTTTTGGGTCTATTTTGGGTCTGTTTTGGGGCTCTGACCCTGTATCCCACAGGAGAAGGAGGACAAGGTGGTTTTGGGGTGGTTTGGCATGTTTTGGGGTTTGCTTTGGGTGTTTTGGTCTGGTTTTTGCCTGTTTTTGCTCTGTTTTGGGGCTATTTTGGGCCTCTTACCCTGTATCCCATAGGAGAAGCAGGACAAGGTGGTTTTGGGTTGTTTTTTTCCTGTTTTAGGGCTGGTTTTTGGCTCTGACTCTGTGTCCCTGTCCTGGGTTCAGCAGTAGCAGTCATTTTTCCCCTTCTTGGTAGCTGGTGCAGTGCAGTGTTTTGACTTTCAGCTCGGGAACAGAGCTGATAACAAGTGGTGTTTTGGTTTGGCCAAGGACTTTGTGAGCCTCATGCTCTGCCAGGGAGGAGGGGAAGCCGGGAGGAAGCAGAGACAGGACACCTGACCCAAACTGACCAAAGAGGTATTCCATACCACAGCACGTCATGCCCAGGATGTAACTGGGAGTTAGCCGGAAGGGCTGGGAGACTGAGGGGTTGGAGGAGGTATCGGTCGGAGCTTGGTTGGGCCTGGGGGGCGAGTTATCGGTCGGCTGGTGGTGAGATGATGTATTCTCTTCCCTTGTTATTTCCTTTATCATTATTATCATTGGTGGTAGCAGTAGTGATTTGTGTTATACCTTAGTTACTAAACTGTTCTTATCTCAACCCGTGGGAGTTGCATTCTTTTCGATTCTCCTCTCCGTCCCTCCGGGAGCAGGGGGAGGGCAAGAAAGGGGGGGAAGTGAGCGAACGAATTACCTGACTGGGTTTAAACCACGACAGTTCTTTTTGGCGCCCAACGTGGGGCACGAAGGGTTGAGATAACAACAGATTTGACAGATTAATAGTCACTCGTCACAATGCTGATTTATTGGCTCTCAGAGTTGTTTTGCTTGATCTCACAGCTTCAGAATGTTGTAACTTACGTAGAGCCGGTATTTGCTGTGATAGTGTTTATCAAGTATGGGGCTTGGGCTAAGGTTCTTGTCTCACTGTGCTTTATGGCAATGGCTTGTAATACGGGCGGGCTCCAGCAGCAGGGCGGGACGGACGTGGCCGTGGACTTGTACCTGGCCGTCCGGCTGCTCTTCACCGTCCTGGCCCTCACCCTACTCTCCATCTTCGTGAGGCTGCGGGGAGCCGAGGGGGAGCGGCCCCGGGAGCCGGCGGCAGCCGAACCGGCCCGGGAGAGCGGCCCCGGGGACCAAGCGGCGGCGGGAGCGGGGCCGGAGGCCGCGAGGGGACGGCTGCCGGTGGGGGAGGTCGGGGCGGTCGAGGAGCAGAAGGAAGGGGCTGCAGAGCAGCGGGAGAAGGCGGCGGCCGAGCTGAGCCCCGCGGAGGAGCCGAGCCCCGCGGCCGAGCCCAGCCCCGCGACGGCCGAGAGCGTTTCCCGGAAGCCGCCCGCCGAGCCCCAGGAGGATGCAGGAGACCACGCAGCATTTCCCAGCAAGGCAGAGGAGGAAGAGCTGGACTCAGGAAAAGAGGAGCTGGCGGTGGGAGAGCCGACAAGTACAGCAGTTACACCAGCCCCAGTGACAAGTACAGCAGCTACACCAGCCCCAGTGACAAGCACAGCAGCATCAACTGAGAGTTCTGAAGGTTTTGAATGGCCTTTGGGTATCCTTGGAACCTGCCTGCTGATTGTGATGGGGATCAGCATGTTGGCACACACACAGGCTGTGTTCTACCCACAACCATTTTGTCTGATCTCAAAAGTTAAGCAGAGTCAGGTTTGGGTCTTGTCTGGGGTTAGACGACAATACAGGGGGACCAAGAGGTTTTCCCCAAGGCTGCACAGCCAGGAGTGGCAGGGTGTGTGTGACAGTATGGGCAAGTATCTAGTCCACTGGGCCCCTCCAGTGCTTTGGAAGCATTGGAGATGGAAGGCAGCTGTATGGAGTCCCCAGCAACAAGCTGCAGAAACTGCTTAAGGGGACAGTGAATTATTTTTAGCCTGGTGGGCCCATGGCACTTCAGGCCATCAGAGCAGAGATCCAACACAGAGATGGACTCATGATCGAGGGGTGGACTTAGCAATGGACACTATTGCCCATGTTATTCACGAGTGTGAACACTGCACACAGTCTCTCCTGCTCTGACTGCTACAAGAGATGGAGCCTGACGTCATGGACCAGATGGACTCAGCAGCTTTATAGGGACTGGTCCATGCACTAAGATAAGAGTATATTGAAAATGTGGGATCTGAGCATGACGTGAATGGTATGGAATAAGGGGTGGATAATGTCCTGGGTTCAGCAGTAGCAGTCATTTTTCCCCTTCTTGGTAGCTGGTGCAGTGCAGTGTTTTGACTTTCAGCTCGGGAACAGAGCTGATAACAAGTGGTGTTTTGGTTTGGCCAAGGACTTTGTGAGCCTCATGCTCTGCCAGGGAGGAGGGGAAGCCGGGAGGAAGCAGAGACAGGACACCTGACCCAAACTGACCAAAGAGGTATTCCATACCACAGCACGTCATGCCCAGGATGTAACTGGGAGTTAGCCGGAAGGGCTGGGAGACTGAGGGGTTGGAGGAGGTATCGGTCGGAGCTTGGTTGGGCCTGGGGGGCGAGTTATCGGTCGGCTGGTGGTGAGATGATGTATTCTCTTCCCTTGTTATTTCCTTTATCATTATTATCATTGGTGGTAGCAGTAGTGATTTGTGTTATACCTTAGTTACTAAACTGTTCTTATCTCAACCCGTGGGAGTTGCATTCTTTTCGATTCTCCTCTCCGTCCCTCCGGGAGCAGGGGGAGGGCAAGAAAGGGGGGGAAGTGAGCGAACGAATTACCTGACTGGGTTTAAACCACGACAGTCCCGTAGGAGAAGCAGGACAAGGTTGCCTTGGGGTGGTTTTTGGCGTGTTTTGGATCTGTTTTGGGGTTCTGACACCATATCCCATAGGAGAAGCAGGGCAAGGTGGTTTTGAGGTGGTTTTAGGGTGGTTTGGGGTGGTTTTGGTTTATGTCCTGTTTTGAGGTTCTGACCTTGTGTCGCATAGGAGAAGCAGGACAAGGTGGTTTTGGTGTGGTTTGGGGTGTTTTTGTTCTGTTTTCGGGCTATTTTGGGGCTCTGACTCTGTATTGCATAGGAGAAGCAGGACAAGGTGGTTTTGGGGGTGGTTTTAGGGTGTTTTGGGGGTGGATTTGGGATATTTGTGGCCTCTTTTGGGGCTAGTTTGGGGCTCTGACCCTGTATCCCATAGGAGAAGCAGGATAGGGTGGTTTTGGGGTTGTTCTGGCGTGGTTTTGGGGTGTTTTTTTCTTGTTTTGGGGCTGTTTGGGCTCCGCTGTTGGCAGTGGGGACACATGCCATGCCAGACCTTGATGTGAAGGATGGCCTCCCCTGTTACCAGAGAGTCATACAGCAGAAAAAAGGGGCAGGCCCAGCAGCCTGTAGTTGTCATATATTGGAGATATGATCTAGGCCAAATCCCCTGCTCAAGTAGGGTCACCCAAAACATATATAAAACAAAAAAGGGGGAGATGTGGAGGCAGTGTTCTCATGGGAGAGTGGATAATTGGTACATAAACTCTGAATAATCCTGAAAGATACAGCAAGGCCATGAGAGGCCGAGGAAGCCTGAACAAGCAAGATAAGAAGCAGCTGGAATTC
>NW_026914933.1:0-5377 GCF_034315485.1 Pezoporus occidentalis
CTGTGTGCAGTTCTGGTGTCCTCAACATAAAAAGGACATGGAACTGTTGGAACAAGTCCAGAGAAGGGCCACGAGGATGATCAGGGGACTGGAGCACCTCCGGTATGAAGACAGGCTGAGGAAGTTGGGGCTGTTCAGCCTGGAGAAGAGAAGGCTGCGTGGAGACTCTACTTTTCATCACTGAAAAACTGCCTCCTAATTTTCTCATGTAGGGACATGCTCTGGATGGAAAATGACTGTCAGAGCAGTGAGCACTGGCTGGGCTGTCAGGTGCAGAGGGTGATGGGTTCTACTGTGCAGGAGCGAGCAAAATTATAGCCAGCACCGAAGCAAGTTTTCTATCAAAGTGATTAACCAAGGAGATAATCCAAAGGACGCTAACCAGTTTGTGAAAGGATCACTTGTTTCCTGTAATTTTCGCATATTGTCTTTTAAGTGTGCTAATTGTTTGCTAGTTGGAATTAGAGTGGTCTGAAAGATTCATGCAGCACATACCTTCAAATTCATCACACCCATGACCTTGTGCTAAGAGGAGAAAATTGATTGCTGCTCTGTTTTGCAAAGTTGCATGTGTCTTATAGAGTCAACATCAGTGAGCAGCGCAGAGAGAGCGGATGCTGTAGCATTAGTTTTCTTAGCAAGCCAACATCCTAACTTATTCAATGTTGCCAGCTCTAGCGTGACTCCGGCAAAGAAATGAAGCAGCTATTTTTTCACCTGGTTCCAAAAATTTACTTTGTCATCGCAGCTCGGTTGAAAAGCGTGTGTTCTCAATCTTCGAGAACACAATCCTCCTTTATTTATTATCATAGTGTTATTAGGGATAAACATGCCTAAGGTCCCTACTGCACACGGGCCATCCTTTATATGGGATAGCACCCTTTCCCAGGCCCGATCTTGTGGCAACTGAGGCATGGACTCTGTTTCTGGCTACAAATGAAATCCCTTATTGAGTGAGCTTACAGGTTTTTATAGTATTCTGCTTAGCAGTTAGTAGCGGTTAGTTCTTTTGGTACTTTTCCATCACAAAACAATTTTATTAATCGCACACTCTTTCAGCTAATCACATTACTGTCCACACACCTTTGTTTGAATAATTATTTCTAAACATAGTTCTCTGCTATCACTACTCATTACAATCTCACTTCCACTTCCCCTTGACTACACATTCTTTATCCTGTCTTAAGCATCCTCCTGTTTCCAAATGTACAGTCCTCAGAAATTATCTTGATGCTCTTTCTTCGGTTCCACCCGGTGTTCTTTCTCCACTTCTTTCTAACTTGTCCCGTTCACTTCTCCCAAGGTTTGTGGCTGATAAGAGTCCAGATGCCTGGGCTCTCATCCAGGTCTACTGGTGCAGCTTCTTGTGCAGCATTCCCCTCATCTCCCCCTTCTTTATAAACTAACGAAACATTGTTAATAGACTTAGCAAACAAACGATTTACACAAGCAATTAAACAAGGAAGTTTGATTAAAATACATAGAGATTTTTACATAGGTTAATGCGATTTTAATAATATTTTTCAAGCATGCACTGACGCCCTATTCTGACAGCAAACTTTCTAGCCAATTCCAGCTACTCTCCACTCACAACTTCTTAACTCCGTCCTTTAGGTTTTGAATTGCATCATGGACAGACTCAGAATGATCAGATAGGTTCACGTAACACATTCTATCAAAGTCTTTACATCCATGTCCTTGAGATAATTGCAAAAAATCTGTGGCAGCTCTGTTTTGAAGGGTAGCGTGTTTGACTGAATCGTGCTCTGTTAAGAGACCATTGCTGTGGGTGAAAGACCTGCGGGGCAGAGGCTGGGTTTCTTACCGCCTCTCACCGGGAGGAGTGGACCCCGCACCGCCGCGCACCCCGCGCCTGCCGGAGCACAGAAGGGCGAGGGGCGGGCGAGTATCAGAGCCCTCTGCCCGCGGGCCGGCAATGGGGGGAGCCCGCCGGAGCCTGCTGCTGCCGCCGCCGGGCGAGTGAGTGAGGTCGCGGCATCAGGGAGGTGGAGGCGGCGCGCCCGTGCTCCGCAGCTCCTTATCCCACCGCTGCCACCGGGTGCAGCCCCTCGGTCGGCAGGGAGCCCCCGCCGCAGCCTCCGTTCGGCTCCCGCGGGAGCGCCGTTTTCCTCCCCGCCGTCCAGCCCCCGGTTCGCCTCGTGACGGACGGGATGTGGAGCATTCAGGTTGTGGGGCAGGCTCACAGCACCTTGATTTTCCGCTTGTTTTTTAATGTTTTTCCACATATCATGCGGGTCAGGGGGGTAGAGGTGGGGTTCTCTGTCAGGGTCGATTATTCCGGGATCAAAAGGGTCATCTTTGCCTGGCTCGTTTGCTGTTGCAGCCCGCCGGCAGATATCTTCCCGCAGATCGATACGCGCGGGCGGGTTAGGGGCAGAAGGATCATAGTTACGATTCTGATCTTGTGCCAAACGGGCACTTTCAGCCGCACGTTTCTCTGCCTGCACCATCAGGAGTTCGTTATGTATCAAACGCCACAATTTGGATAACTTCTTAGCAATTTTATCATCATCTAATGTAAGATCCCATAATTTATCGCCGTAGCGACGCCATTCCGATAACTGGTGAACAGAGTGGGGGTCACTAAAAATACCGAGAGACTGGGCATGAGAAAGAAGGGTAGGGAGGTCCTTATCAAAGTCTAAGCCTTTTAGCCCCCGACGACGGAGGAAGGCAGTAAAAAGATCATACGCCGCTTGCCTGTGCATATTTACTGGATCCGTTGCACCCTCCAGGCGTCGGCAGCGCGTAGCAGCAGAGCCAGCCGATGCTGCACTCCGGGCCAAAGCAGAGATCACGCAGTCCACCGATGTGCCACTGCTGTCCTGCAGAAGCCGTCTTTATGTCGAGACCTGCACCCTCCGCAACTCTTGAAAGGGACGGTCCCTTCCTTGGTCCCTGTTCGGGCGCCAAATGTCGGAGTCGCGGGAGACAAGCCTCATGCTATCATGGTCAGCAAGTCTCGTTTATTTAGCAAAATACAGCCATTTTTATAGTCTCAGTGTTAGATACAATTTCTGCTAGGGTACAATAAAATCATTGGTTAGTTTGTGCTAACACAGGGGTTTCTAAATAATCGCGACCGCTTCTTGTTTCAACATGTTTCAACTTGCTCAAGCATTACCGTTGTGCTATCTCAGCAAACATACATCCTGTCCTTGAGCAACCATTGACCACACAGTTGCTGCTGTGTTCTTCGGCCTAGATCTTGACTAGTTGCACAGTTTCGTGGCCTTTGTCCTGCAGCCATTCTGCTGTCAGGCTCTCTACAGTCTGCCACAGGGGTTTGTCTCCTTTATCTGTCTAAATGGAACCAAAGGAGAACACCCTGGTGTGCAGGGACAATCCCACGGTACCTGTGCAAGAGAAGCAGGGCAGGAACAGAGACATGGACCAAGTTCAACCAAAGCTCCAGAGCATCAGGAAAGCTGGTGATGAGGAGGCAGATTCAAGACCAAGCCAAGTCAGGTCGAGTCAATCCCTTGTTCAGGATCAGGTGAAAAAATTGCGAGGAAGATATATGAGAAATCCTAGGTGACCACCAAAAGATTGCATAGGTGTGCTGAACTCCTACTAAACTGGAAACCAGAGACCTTTGCTATTAGGTATGTGGCCCATATAGACCTGAGCATTTAAGACTGTCTTCTTGCATATATAGGACCTATATATACATAAAATATATAGACTCTTTGGATAAGTTATCTTGCTTTATCAGTTAGATAAGAGAGCTGACAGAAATTACAAAGCAGGGCCTAACATAAATGAGAGAAATGCATCTTTCATCTTAAAATAATCTACTTCATTAAATAATACCATTACAATTCCTGTACTTCACTAGAAAAAAGAAGAAGCCCCTGAAAATAAGATGAGGTCATAATGCACGTTTGAAGCTATCACCTGGAGATGCTGACAGCTTTGGAATATATTTTTGACAGGGCTAGCAAGGAGCCTGGTGGTAATGTCAAGTGTAGATGGGAAAAGACCTACACACAGGAGAAAAAAAACCAACCCAGTAAGGTCAATAAAAGAGTGTAGATAAATCAGATTGTCTGTGGTCTTGTTGCACAAACCAGTCACAGGGAGAAAGCAAGACTTAGAAATGGTTCCAAAGCAAGCCTGGAAGCCTAAGAAAGAGGCTGGGGAAGCCAAAGTCCTTGGTATCACTGAAACTCTGGTGTTCTCTGTCACAAAACCAGCAGATGAACATCGTGCCAAAGCTACATCCAAACCAACGTGTTGCCAATCTGCTGAAGAATGAAAGTCTAATGCTGTACTTGGTAAACGAGAAAGCACTAAGGAAAAGATAATAACAATTGAAAATAAGGTTCAATTTATTACTCTACTCACCTCACTGAAAAGACTGTCTCCTAATTTCCCAGGTAGGGACATGCTCTGGATGGAGAGGGACTGCCAGAGCAGTGAGCACTGGTTGGGCTGTTGAGGTGCAGAGGGTGATGGGTTCTGCTCTGCAGGAGCCTGGGGACTGCCACAGGGCTTTGACTTTTGAATCTCTATCAACAGAGCCAAAGAAGAGCACCACAGTGTGCAGGGACCATCCCACGGTACCTGAGCAAGAGAAGTAGGGCAGGAAAAGAAGACTTGGGTTAATTTCAGCCAAGATTAGAGTGCATCAGGCAAGCAGGTGATTATAAGGCAGATCCAGGACCAAGCCAAGGGTCAAGTCAATCCCTTGTTCAGGAACAGGTCCAAAAAATGCTAGGAAGATAAATGAGAAAGCCAAAATCACCATCAAAGAATTGCAAAGGTGTGCAGAACTCCTGCTAAAGTTCAAAACAAAACCCATCTAAAAAACGTCAATCATCCTGAGCTTTGATAGAGATGGGGGACAAATAGGCAAAGGGTGGGGGGAACTCAGCTGAGGCTGCTCAGGGAGAAGGCTTTTCAGCTACTTACAACACTTGACTGTAATCTGAGTCTCACTCTAATTTCCCTCACTGAACAGACTATCTCCTAAGTTGCCCATGTAGGGATAGGATCTGGGCAGAGAGGCAGAACAGTGAGCACTGGCTGGGCTGTTGGGTGCAGAGGGTGACAGATTCTAGTCTGCAGGAGCCTGAAGAGTGCCACAGGCAATTGTCTCCTAAATCTGTCTAAACAGAACCAAAAGAGAACACCATGAGGTGCAGGACCCATCCCACACTACCTGAGCAAGAGCAGTAGGGTGGGAACAGAGACCTAGGCCAAGTTCAGCCAAGATTCCAGGGTGTCAAGCAAGTAAGGGATTATGAGGCAGGTCCAAGACCAAGCCATATGCTTCTCTTTGTTTTCCTCTGGGAAAGCATGAGCAGCCCTGGAGACTTCCTCCCAGGAGAGCACATGCAACTGTATTTACAGC
>NW_026914934.1:0-4664 GCF_034315485.1 Pezoporus occidentalis
TCTGTTGTGGGAGCAGAGGCCAAACGTTCGTGCTGTACTCACTGTGCTGCCTGCAGCTGAGAGAGACCAGCTGAGAATTTGGATTCAAATGGACTTTTAGGTATGAAACCGAGGAGAGACTGCAATGATGGTGACACCGTTGCAAAGCAGCCTGTGTGCTGAAGAGGCCCAGCACCAGCTTTCCCTGCTGGTTCTTCTGCTGTGGGAGCAGATGCCACTGTTCTTTCTGTGCTGTGTTGCTGCCAGCAGAGAGCAGGCTCTGAACTGATTCCATTCAAATGCTTTTCCTGTATGAAAGGGAGCAGTGAAAGCAACGATGGATGCACCAATGTAAAGGTGATTGTGTGCTGAACAGGTCCAAGCACAAGCTTTCAATCCTGGCTCTTCTGCTGTGGGAGCAGAGGTAAAACGTTCGTGCTGTACTCACTGTGCTGCCTGCAGCTGAGAGAGACCAGCTGAGAATTTGGATTCAAATGGACTTTTAGGTATGAAACCGAGGAGAGACTGCAATGATGGTGACACCGTTGCAAAGCAGCCTGTGTGCTGAAGAGGCCCAGCACTAGCTTTCCCTGCCGGTTCTTCTGCTGTGGGAGCAGATGCCACTGTTCTTTCTGTGCTGACTGTGTTGCTGCCAGCAGAGAGCAGGCTCTGAACTGATTCCATTCAAATGCTTCTCCTGTATGAAAGGGAGCAGTGAAAGCAACGATGGATGCACCAATGTAAAGGTGATTGTGTGCTGAACAGGTCCAGCACCAGCTTTCAATCCTGACACTTCTGCTGTGGGAGCAGAGGCCAACCGTTCGTGCTGTACTCACTGTGCTGCTGGGCAGCTGAAAGCGACCAGTTGAGAATTTGGATTCAAATGGAGTTTTAGATATGAAACCGAGGAGAGACTGCAATGATGGTGACACCGTTGCAAAGCAGCCTGTGTGCTGAAGAGGCCCAGCACTAGCTTTCCCTGCTGGTTCTTCTGCTGTGGGAGCAGATGCCACTGTTCATTCTGTGCTGACTGTGTTGCTGCGCAGCAGAGAGCAGGCTCTGAACTGATTCCATTCAAATGCTTTTCCTGTATGAAAAGGAGCAGTGAAAGCAACGATGGATGCACCAATGTAAAGGTGATTGTGTGCTGAACAGGTCCAGCACAAGCTTTCCCTCCTGGCTCTTCTGCTGTGGGAGCAGAAGCCAAACGTTCGTGCTGTACTCACTGTGCTGCCTGCAGCTGAGAGAGACCAGCTGAGAATTTGGATTCAAATGGACTTTTAGGTATGAAACCGAGGAGAGACTGCAATGATGGTGACACCGTTGCAAAGCAGCCTGTGTGCTGAAGAGGCCCAGCACTAGCTTTCCCTGCTGGTTCTTCTGCTGTGGGAGCAGATGCCACTCTTCGTTCTGTGCTGACTGTGTTGCTGCGCAGCAGAGAGCAGGCTCTGAACTGATTCCATTCAAATGCTTTTCCTGTATGAAAGGGAGCAGTGAAAGCAACGATGGATGCACCAATGTAAAGGTGATTGTGTGCTGAACAGGTCCAGCTCAAGCTTTCAATCCTGACACTTCTCCTGTGGGAGCAGAAGCCAAACGTTCGTGCTGTACTCACTGGGCTGCCTGCAGCTGAGAGCGACCAGCTGAGAATTTGGATTCAAATGGACTTTTAGGTATGAAACCGAGGAGAGACTGCAATGATGGTGACACCGTTGCAAAGCAGCCTGTGTGCTGAAGAGGCCCAGCACTAGCTTTCCCTGCTGGTTCTTCTGCTGTGGGAGCAGATGCCACTGTTCTTTCTGTGCTGACTGTGTTGCTGCCAGCAGAGAGCAGGCTCTGAACTGATTCCATTCAAATGCTTTTCCTGTATGAAAGGGAGCAGTGAAAGCAACGATGGATGCACCAATGTAAAGGTGATTGTGTGCTGAACAGGTCCAGCACCAGCTTTCAATCCTGGCTCTTCTGCTGTGGGAGCAGAAGCCAAACGTTCGTGCTGTACTCACTGTGCTGCCTGCAGCTGAGAGCGACCAGCTGAGAATTTGGATTCAAATGGACTTTTAGGTATGAAACCGAGGAGAGACTGCAATGATGGTGACACCGTTGCAAAGCAGCCTGTGTGCTGAAGAGGCCCAGCACTAGCTTTCCCTGCTGGTTCTTCTGCTGTGGGAGCAGATGCCACTGTTCATTCTGTGCTGACTGTGTTGCTGCGCAGCAGAGAGCAGGCTCTGAACTGATTCCATTCAAATGCTTTTCCTGTATGAAAGGGAGCAGTGAAAGCAACGATGGATGCACCAATGTAAAGGTGATTGTGTGCTGAACAGGTCCAGCACCAGCTTTCCCTCCTGGCTCTTCTGCTGTGGGAGCAGAGGCCAAACGTTCGTGCTGTACTCACTGTGCTGCCTGCAGCTGAGAGAGACCAGCTGAGAATTTGGATTCAAATGGACTTTTAGGTATGAAACCGAGGAGAGACTGCAATGATGGTGACACCGTTGCAAAGCAGCCTGTGTGCTGAAGAGGCCCAGCACAGCTTTCCCTGCTGGTTCTTCTGCTGTGGGAGCAGATGCCACTGTTCATTCTGTGCTGACTGTGTTGCTGCGCAGCAGAGAGCAGGCTCTGAACTGATTCCATTCAAATGCTTTTCCTGTATGAAAAGGAGCAGTGAAAGCAACGATGGATGCACCAATGTAAAGGTGATTGTGTGCTGAACAGGTCCAGCACAAGCTTTCCCTCCTGGCTCTTCTGCTGTGGGAGCAGAAGCCAAACGTTCGTGCTGTACTCACTGTGCTGCCTGCAGCTGAGAGAGACCAGCTGAGAATTTGGATTCAAATGGACTTTTAGGTATGAAACCGAGGAGAGACTGCAATGATGGTGACACCGTTGCAAAGCAGCCTGTGTGCTGAAGAGGCCCAGCACCAGCTTTCCCTGCTGGTTCTTCTGCTGTGGGAGCAGATGCCACTGTTCTTTCTGTGCTGTGTTGCTGCCAGCAGAGAGCAGGCTCTGAACTGATTCCATTCAAATGCTTTTCCTGTATGAAAGGGAGCAGTGAAAGCAACGATGGATGCACCAATGTAAAGGTGATTGTGTGCTGAACAGGTCCAAGCACAAGCTTTCAATCCTGGCTCTTCTGCTGTGGGAGCAGAGGTTAAACGTTCGTGCTGTACTCACTGTGCTGCCTGCAGCTGAGAGAGACCAGCTGAGAATTTGGATTCAAATGGAGTTTTAGGTATGAAACCGAGGAGAGACTGCAATGATGGTGACACCGTTGCAAAGCAGCCTGTGTGCTGAAGAGGCCCAGCACCAGCTTTCCCTGCTGGTTCTTCTGCTGTGGGAGCAGATGCCACTGTTCTTTCTGTGCTGACTGTGTTGCTGCCAGCAGAGAGCAGGCTCTGAACTGATTCCATTCAAATGCTTCTCCTGTATGAAAGGGAGCAGTGAAAGCAACGATGGATGCACCAATGTAAAGGTGATTGTGTGCTGAACAGGTCCAGCACCAGCTTTCAATCCTGACACTTCTGCTGTGGGAGCAGAGGCCAACCGTTCGTGCTGTACTCACTGTGCTGCTGGGCAGCTGAAGAGCGACCAGTTGAGAATTTGGATTTCTGTGCTGACTGTGTTGCTGCGCAGCAGAGAGCAGGCTCTGAACTGATTCCATTCAAATGCTTTTCCTGTATGAAAGGGAGCAGTGAAAGCAACGATGGATGCACCAATGTAAAGGTGATTGTGTGCTGAACAGGTCCAGCTCAAGCTTTCAATCCTGACACTTCTGCTGTGGGAGCAGAGGCCAAACGTTCGTGCTGTACTCACTGTGCTGCCTGCAGCTGAGAGCGACCAGCTGAGAATTTGGATTCAAATGGACTTTTAGGTATGAAACCGAGGAGAGACTGCAATGATGGTGACACCGTTGCAAAGCAGCCTGTGTGCTGAAGAGGCCCAGCACTAGCTTTCCCTGCTGGTTCTTCTGCTGTGGGAGCAGATGCCACTGTTCTTTCTGTGCTGACTGTGTTGCTGCCAGCAGAGAGCAGGCTCTGAACTGATTCCATTCAAATGCTTTTCCGGTATGAAAGGGAGCAGTGAAAGCAACGATGGATGCACCAATGTAAAGGTGATTGTGTGCTGAACAGGTCCAGCACCAGCTTTCAATCCTGACACTTCTGCTGTGGGAGCAGAGGCCAACCGTTCGTGCTGTACTCACTGTGCTGCTGGGCAGCTGAAAGCGACCAGTTGAGAATTTGGATTCAAATGGAGTTTTAGATATGAAACCGAGGAGAGACTGCAATGATGGTGACACCGTTGCAAAGCAGCCTGTGTGCTGAAGAGGCCCAGCACTAGCTTTCCCTGCTGGTTCTTCTGCTGTGGGAGCAGATGCCACTGTTCATTCTGTGCTGACTGTGTTGCTGCGCAGCAGAGAGCAGGCTCTGAACTGATTCCATTCAAATGCTTCTCCTGTATGAAAGGGAGCAGTGAAAGCAACGATGGATGCACCAATGTAAAGGTGATTGTGTGCTGAACAGGTCCAGCACCAGCTTTCAATCCTGACACTTCTGCTGTGGGAGCAGAGGCCAACCGTTCGTGCTGTACTCACTGTGCTGCTGGGCAGCTGAAAGCGACCAGTTGAGAATTTGGATTCAAATGGACTTTTAGGTATGAAACCGAGGAGAGACTGCAATGATAGTGACACCGTTGCA
>NW_026914935.1:0-4848 GCF_034315485.1 Pezoporus occidentalis
AGTTTGAATGAAATTTCTTCGAAACCTGCACTCTGCTGCCCAGCAACGCAGTGCGTAGATGCAGAAGGTTTGGCTTCTGTTCTCACAGCCGAAGAGGCAGGAGGGAAAGGTGGTGCTAGTGATCTTCAGAACAGAGTCAGCTTTGCAACACTATCTCCATCCTGACTCTCAGGGCTCACTTTCATACGTGAGTTTGCATTTGAATGCTACCTCTCAGGAGCTTGCTGTCTGCTGCCCAGCAGCACACTGAGTAGAGCACGAACTTTTGGCCTCTGTTCTCCCAGCCGAAGAGCCAGGAGGGAAAGCTGGGGCTGGGAATCTTCAGCACACAGTCAGCTTTGCAACGGAGTCACCATCTGTGCTGTCTCTCCTAGCTTTCAAACCTAAAAGTGCATTTGAATGCAAGCTCTCCAGAGCCTGCTCTCGGCTGCCCAGCAGCATAGTGAGTAGAGCACCAATGTTTGGGTTCTGCTCCCACAGTAGAAGAGCCAGGAGGGAAAGCTGGCACTCGGATTCTTCAGCACACAGTCAGCTTTACAACAGTGCCTCCATCATTGCTGTCACTGCTCACTTTCATACCTGAGAGTTTCAATGAAACCTCTCGGAAGCCTGCACTTTGCTGCCCAGCAGCACTCTGAGTAGAGCATGAACTTTTGGCCTCTGCTCCCACAGCAGAAGAGCCGGGAGGGAAAGCTGGTGCTGGCATTCTTCAGCACAAAGTCAGCTTTGCAACGGTGCCTCCATCATTGCTTTCACTGCTCACTTTCATACCTGAAAGAGAGTTTGAATGAAACCTCTTCGAAGCCTGCACTCTGCTGCCCAGCAACGCAGTGCGTAGATGCAGAAGGTTTGGCTTCTGTTCTCACAGCCGAAGAGGCAGGAGGGAAAGGTGGTGCTAGTGATCTTCAGAACAGAGTCAGCTTTGCAACACTATGTCCATCCTTACTTTCAGGGCTCACTTTCATACGTGAGTTTGCATTTGAATGCTACCTCTCAGGAGCTTGCTGTCTGCTGCCCAGCAGCACACTGAGTAGAGCACGAACTTTTGGCCTCTGTTCTCACAGCCGAAGAGCCAGGAGGGAAAGCTGGGCCTGGGAATCTTCAGCACACAGTCAGCTTTGCAACGGAGTCACCATCTGTGCTCTCTGAGCTTTCAAACCTAAAAGTGCATTTGAATGCAAGCTCTCCAGAGCCTGCTCTCGGCTGCCCAGCAGCATAGTGAGTAGAGCACCAACGTTTGGGTTCTGCTCCCACAGTAGAAGAGCCAGGAGGGAAAGATCGTGCTGGGCCTCTTCAGCACACAGTCAGCTTTACAAGGGTGTCACCATCATGCCTGTTCACTGCTCACTTTCATACGTAAAAGTCTATTTGTATTGTACCTCTCCGGGGCTTGCTCTAGGGGACCCAGGAGCACAGCGAGGAGGGCACGAACGTTTGCCCTCTGTTCCCACAGCCGAAGACGAATGAAAAAAGCTGGTGCTGGGCCTCTTCAGCACCCAGCTTTGCAACGGTGCCTCCATCATTGCAGTTTCTCCTCGGTTTAATGCCTAAAAGACAATTTGAATAAAAACTAGAGGTCACTCTCAGCTGCCCAGCAGCACAGTGAGTAGAGCACGAACGTTTGGCCTCTGCTCCCACATTAGAAGAGAAAAAAGGGAAAGCTGGTGCTGGGATTCTTCAGCACACAGTCAGCTTTACAACGGTGCCTCCATCATTGCTGTCTCTGCTCACTTTCATACCTGAAAGAGAGTTTGAATGAATCCTCTCGGAAGCCTGCCCTCTGCTGCCCAGCAGCACTCTGAGGAGATCATGAACGTCTGGCCTCTGCTCCCACAGCAGAAGAGCCAGGAGAGAAAGCTGCTTCTGGCAATCTTCAGCACATAGTCAGCTTTGCAACTTTGTCACCAGCAGTGCTGTGGCTCCTCGGTTTCATAGCTAAAAGTTCATTTGAGTCGTACCTCTCCGGATGGTGTCTAAGCTGCCCAGCAGCACAGTGAGTAGAGCACAAACGTTTGGCCTCTGCTCACACAGCCGAAGAGCCAGGAGTGAAAGCTTGTGCTACTAATCTTCAGCACACAGTCAGCTTTGCAAAGGTGCCTCCATTACTGGTGTCACTGCCCACTTTCAACAGGAAAAACCTCTGAATGCATTCGCTCCAGAGCCTGCTCTCGGCTGCGCAGCAGCACTCTGAGTAGAGCATGAACTTTTGGCCTCTGCTCCCACAGCAGAAGAGCCGGGAGGGAAAGCTGGGGCTGGCATTCTTCAGCACAAAGTCAGCTTTGCAACGGTGCCTCCATCATTGCTTTCACTGCTCACTTTCATACCTGAAAGAGAGTTTGAATGAAATTTCTTCGAAACCTGCACTCTGCTGCCCAGCAACGCAGTGCGTAGATGCAGAAGGTTTGGCTTCTGTTCTCACAGCCGAAGAGGCAGGAGGGAAAGGTGGTGCTAGTGATCTTCAGAACAGAGTCAGCTTTGCAACACTATCTCCATCCTGACTCTCAGGGCTCACTTTCATACGTGAGTTTGCATTTGAATGCTACCTCTCAGGAGCTTGCTGTCTGCTGCCCAGCAGCACACTGAGTAGAGCACGAACTTTTGGCCTCTGTTCTCCCAGCCGAAGAGCCAGGAGGGAAAGCTGGGGCTGGGAATCTTCAGCACACAGTCAGCTTTGCAACGGAGTCACCATCTGTGCTCTCTGAGCTTTCAAACCTACAAGTGCATTTGAATGCAAGCTCTCCAGAGCCTGCTCTCGGCTGCCCAGCAGCATAGTGAGTAGAGCACCAACGTTTGGGTTCTGCTCCCACAGTAGAAGAGCCAGGAGGGAAAGATCGTGCTGGGCCTCTTCAGCACACAGTCAGCTTTACAAGGGTGTCACCATCATGCCTGTTCACTGCTCACTTTCATACGTAAAAGTCTATTTGTATTGTACCTCTCCGGGGCTTGCTCTAGGGGACCCAGGAGCACAGCGAGGAGGGCACGAACGTTTGCCCTCTGTTCCCACAGCCGAAGACGAATGAAAAAAGCTGGTGCTGGGCCTCTTCAGCACCCAGCTTTGCAACGGTGCCTCCATCATTGCAGTTTCTCCTCGGTTTAATGCCTAAAAGACAATTTGAATAAAAACTAGAGGTCACTCTCAGCTGCCCAGCAGCACAGTGAGTAGAGCACGAACGTTTGGCCTCTGCTCCCACATTAGAAGAGAAAAAAGGGAAAGCTGGTGCTGGGATTCTTCAGCACACAGTCAGCTTTACAACGGTGCCTCCATCATTGCTGTCTCTGCTCACTTTCATACCTGAAAGAGAGTTTGAATGAATCCTCTCGGAAGCCTGCCCTCTGCTGCCCAGCAGCACTCTGAGGAGATCATGAACGTCTGGCCTCTGCTCCCACAGCAGAAGAGCCAGGAGAGAAAGCTGCTTCTGGCAATCTTCAGCACATAGTCAGCTTTGCAACTTTGTCACCAGCAGTGCTGTGGCTCCTCGGTTTCATAGCTAAAAGTTCATTTGAGTCGTACCTCTCCGGATGGTGTCTAAGCTGCCCAGCAGCACAGTGAGTAGAGCACAAACGTTTGGCCTCTGCTCACACAGCCGAAGAGCCAGGAGTGAAAGCTTGTGCTACTAATCTTCAGCACACAGTCAGCTTTGCAAAGGTGCCTCCATTACTGGTGTCACTGCCCACTTTCAACAGGAAAAACCTCTGAATGCATTCGCTCCAGAGCCTGCTCTCGGCTGCGCAGCAGCACTCTGAGTAGAGCATGAACTTTTGGCCTCTGCTCCCACAGCAGAAGAGCCGGGAGGGAAAGCTGGGGCTGGCATTCTTCAGCACAAAGTCAGCTTTGCAACGGTGCCTCCATCATTGCTTTCACTGCTCACTTTCATACCTGAAAGAGAGTTTGAATGAAATTTCTTCGAAACCTGCACTCTGCTGCCCAGCAACGCAGTGCGTAGATGCAGAAGGTTTGGCTTCTGTTCTCACAGCCGAAGAGGCAGGAGGGAAAGGTGGTGCTAGTGATCTTCAGAACAGAGTCAGCTTTGCAACACTATCTCCATCCTGACTCTCAGGGCTCACTTTCATACGTGAGTTTGCATTTGAATGCTACCTCTCAGGAGCTTGCTGTCTGCTGCCCAGCAGCACACTGAGTAGAGCACGAACTTTTGGCCTCTGTTCTCCCAGCCGAAGAGCCAGGAGGGAAAGCTGGGGCTGGGAATCTTCAGCACACAGTCAGCTTTGCAACGGAGTCACCATCTGTGCTGTCTCTCCTAGCTTTCAAACCTAAAAGTGCATTTGAATGCAAGCTCTCCAGAGCCTGCTCTCGGCTGCCCAGCAGCATAGTGAGTAGAGCACCAATGTTTGGGTTCTGCTCCCACAGTAGAAGAGCCAGGAGGGAAAGCTGGCACTCGGATTCTTCAGCACACAGTCAGCTTTACAACAGTGCCTCCATCATTGCTGTCACTGCTCACTTTCATACCTGAGAGTTTCAATGAAACCTCTCGGAAGCCTGCACTTTGCTGCCCAGCAGCACTCTGAGTAGAGCATGAACTTTTGGCCTCTGCTCCCACAGCAGAAGAGCCGGGAGGGAAAGCTGGTGCTGGCATTCTTCAGCACAAAGTCAGCTTTGCAACGGTGCCTCCATCATTGCTTTCACTGCTCACTTTCATACCTGAAAGAGAGTTTGAATGAAACCTCTTCGAAGCCTGCACTCTGCTGCCCAGCAACGCAGTGCGTAGATGCAGAAGGTTTGGCTTCTGTTCTCACAGCCGAAGAGGCAGGAGGGAAAGGTGGTGCTAGTGATCTTCAGAACAGAGTCAGCTTTGCAACACTATGTCCATCCTTACTTTCAGGGCTCACTTT
>NW_026914936.1:0-4678 GCF_034315485.1 Pezoporus occidentalis
CCAGTGCCTCCTGACCCCTCAAACGAAGCAAGCCCAGCCCAGAGTTACTCCTAACATAGAAGGACAAGAGCATCAGCTGCTCTCCCCTTTCACAGCTACAACTCTCTCCACATTCAGCTCTTCAGCTTTCTGAGGCCTCCCTCCTTCAGGTCCAGGTCCTCAGAATGGCTCTAGATGCTGTCCCATCCACCTACCTTCACAGCTGTTTTGCCCGCAATATGGCTGGTTCTGAGCCTGTGCTTCTCACATAGCTCCCAGCAGGAGGCTGAGAGGACAATTTCACCTGCTTCCGCAAGCTTTTCGGCCTCACAGACATCCTCCAGGGCCTTGCCAATGACACAGAAGTACTGCTGCCTCTCGTCTCCAAACCTCAGGTGGTGCATATTCCCTGCAGATCCCTGGGAGAGAGAGAGGGAGAAGCAGAGCTCTACAGCCTCCAGCAGTTCAGCTGTTCAGAAGCCAATCTGAACCCCAGCGGGGAGATGGTCATTATGGAGGGGGAGGGCATCCTCCATCCTTCTCGAGGGGCTACTGACACAGGACCCTTAAATGGGTGTTAAGAAACAGACAAACCAAGTGGACAGTGACACTGTGTTGAGAGTGCTGGCTGTCTTAACCTGCCCCAGAAACCCAGCAAACCAAGCCCCTGATCACCGCCCACCCCCTTTACATGCAGGCGGGTTGTAGCTGTCTGCTCAAGAAAAACTACAGCCTGCAAAACCCTTCTCACAGCCTTAAGCAATGCAGCTCTCCTTTGCTCTTTGTGAAAGGCAGGGGAGAATCCAACACGGAAAAGGATGCAAAGCTGCCTCCACCTGAAAAATGAAGGGATAAGTTCCTCCTGCAGGCATCTGGCCGACAGCAGATGCTCAAAGACCCCAATATTCAACCTGACACCTGCTCTTCCTTTGAGCTTCACAGAATCATAAAGCCATAGAACAGTGAGGGCTGGAAAGGACCTTAAGATCACCTAGATCCAGCCCCACTGCCATCTCGCACTAGACCATGTCACCCAAAAGGCCGCCAGATTGGTCAGGCAGGATTTCCCCTTAGTGAAGCCATGCTGGCTGTCACCAAGCACCTTGTTGTTTTTCATGTGCCTTAGCATGCCTTCCAGGAGAATCTGCTCCAAGATTTTGCCAGGCACAGAGGTGAGACTGACTGGTCTGTAGTTCCCTGGGTCATCCATTTTCCCCTTCTTGAAAATGGGGGTTATATTTCCCTTTTTCCAGTCGTCAGGAACTTGACATGACTGCCATGATTTTTCAAATATGATGGACAGTGGCTTTGCAACTTCATTCACCAGCTCCTTCAGGAACCGCAGACGGACTGCATCAGTTCCCATGGGTTTGTGCACATTCAGGTTCTTAGGATGATCTTGAACCAGATCCTCTCCTACAGTGGGCCGAAGGTCTTCATTCTCACAGTCCCTGCATCTGCCTTCCAGGACTTGGGTGGTGTGCTCAGAGCATTTGCCAGTGACGGCTGAGGCAAAGAAGTCATTAAGAACCTCAGCCTTCTCCAAATCCAGGGTAGCCAGTTCTCCTGATAGCTTCTGGAGAGGGCCCATGTTGCCCTAGTCTGTCTTTTTATTTGCTACATACCTATAGAAGCTCTTCCTGTTATCTTTCAGATCCCTTGCCAGATTTAATTCTAACTGTGAACGCACACAAACCCAGTGGTCTGGTGTCCAACTACAGGTGGCCCCTTGAATGCTTGCAGGAGATGCTTTCCTTTGGCGCTAGCCCCGGGCAGGGATCCCTGCGTTCCCTGCCAGTGTGAAGCACAGGAGAGTGCCACAGATCTGCACCTGGCACAGCACTTGTACCTATCTTAAGTCGGAATTTCTGACCCACGAGCATGTCATGCCTCCGGTACTTCTTCTGGACCACTCTCATACGCCTTTGCAGCGCCCTTTCTCCAGGCTTCTCTTCCCACCCTGGGCCTGCAGTTTGGCTTTGGCAAGGGTGGTGGCTCCCCTCCCTCTGCCTCAGCTTGCAGGCCTCTGTGCTGGGGGTGAGGGCAGAGGCAGCACTGAGAGGAGGAGACCTACTAGAAGGTGAAGCCGAAGGCATTTATTGGAGTGCTGGTGAGGGACGGGGGGACGGGGGAATGGGGGGACGGGCTGGTGACAGCACAGCTCAGGCTGCCAGGCCGCAAGAGGAGGAGGAGTGCCAGCGAGTCCAGAGGTCCTCCAGAGGCCTATGGCCTCCCACAAGTCCATCTTTTTCAGCACGTCATCTGGTTTCTGCTGTCCCTGCCATGGAGCGTAGGTCAGGGAGAGTCAGGTCTCAGCAGAGCCTTGACGTTCCCTTGCTTTCCCCAGGGGATGCTGTGCTGCTGCTGTGGAGAGCAAGACCCAGTGAGATGGCCAAGACCATCAGCCTTGTGGTGCACTGTAGCTGGCAGATCCAGAAGAAGTACCGGAGGCATGACATGCTCGTGGGTCAGAAATTCCGACTTAAGATAGGTACAAGTGCTGTGCCAGGTGCAGATCTGTGGCACTCTCCTGTGCTTCACACTGGCAGGGAACGCAGGGATCCCTGCCCGGGGCTAGCGCCAAAGGAAAGCATCTCCTGCAAGCATTCAAGGGGCCACCTGTAGTTGGACACCAGACCACTGGGTTTGTGTGCGTTCACAGTTAGAATTAAATCTGGCAAGGGATCTGAAAGATAACAGGAAGAGCTTCTATAGGTATGTAGCAAATAAAAAGACAGACTAGGGCAACATGGGCCCTCTCCAGAAGCTATCAGGAGAACTGGCTACCCTGGATTTGGAGAAGGCTGAGGTTCTTAATGACTTCTTTGCCTCAGCCGTCACTGGCAAATGCTCTGAGCACACCACCCAAGTCCTGGAAGGCAGATGCAGGGACTGTGAGAATGAAGACCTTCGGCCCACTGTAGGAGAGGATCTGGTTCAAGATCATCCTAAGAACCTGAATGTGCACAAACCCATGGGAACTGATGCAGTCCGTCTGCGGTTCCTGAAGGAGCTGGTGAATGAAGTTGCAAAGCCACTGTCCATCATATTTGAAAAATCATGGCAGTCATGTCAAGTTCCTGACGACTGGAAAAAGGGAAATATAACCCCCATTTTCAAGAAGGGGAAAATGGATGACCCAGGGAACTACAGACCAGTCAGTCTCACCTCTGTGCCTGGCAAAATCTTGGAGCAGATTCTCCTGGAAGGCATGCTAAGGCACATGAAAAACAACAAGGTGCTTGGTGACAGCCAGCATGGCTTCACTAAGGGGAAATCCTGCCTGACCAATCTGGCGGCCTTTTGGGTGACATGGTCTAGTGCGAGATGGCAGTGGGGCTGGATCTAGGTGATCTTAAGGTCCTTTCCAGCCCTCACTGTTCTATGGCTTTATGATTCTGTGAAGCTCAAAGGAAGAGCAGGTGTCAGGTTGAATATTGGGGTCTTTGAGCATCTGCTGTCGGCCAGATGCCTGCAGGAGGAACTTATCCCTTCATTTTTCAGGTGGAGGCAGCTTTGCATCCTTTTCCGTGTTGGATTCTCCCCTGCCTTTCACAAAGAGCAAAGGAGAGCTGCATTGCTTAAGGCTGTGAGAAGGGTTTTGCAGGCTGTAGTTTTTCTTGAGCAGACAGCTACAACCCGCCTGCATGTAAAGGGGGTGGGCGGTGATCAGGGGCTTGGTTTGCTGGGTTTCTGGGGCAGGTTAAGACAGCCAGCACTCTCAACACAGTGTCACTGTCCACTTGGTTTGTCTGTTTCTTAACACCCATTTAAGGGTCCTGTGTCAGTAGCCCCTCGAGAAGGATGGAGGATGCCCTCCCCCTCCATAATGACCATCTCCCCGCTGGGGTTCAGATTGGCTTCTGAACAGCTGAACTGCTGGAGGCTGTAGAGCTCTGCTTCTCCCTCTCTCTCTCCCAGGGATCTCTGCAGGGAATATGCACCACCTGAGGTTTGGAGACGAGAGGCAGCAGTACTTCTGTGTCATTGGCAAGGCCCTGGAGGATGTCTGTGAGGCCGAAAAGCTTGCGGAAGCAGGTGAAATTGTCCTCTCAGCCTCCTGCTGGGAGCTATGTGAGAAGCACAGGCTCAGAACCAGCCATATTGCGGGCAAAACAGCTGTGAAGGTAGGTGGATGGGACAGCATCTAGAGCCATTCTGAGGACCTGGACCTGAAGGAGGGAGGCCTCAGAAAGCTGAAGAGCTGAATGTGGAGAGAGTTGTAGCTGTGAAAGGGGAGAGCAGCTGATGCTCTTGTCCTTCTATGTTAGGAGTAACTCTGGGCTGGGCTTGCTTCGTTTGAGGGGTCAGGAGGCACTGGAAGAGTTTTGGCCCCACCAGCAGTGTCCTCCGTGGGTCACGGAGCTGTTGACAGCTGGGGGATGCTTGGAAGACGTCTGCTCAGCTCCAGTGTTTCTGAGGAAGCACTGCTGTCCTGTCCAGCCAGATAGGCTTCTTCTCCCCTTTTCTGGACAGTGACAGTGGAGGGCAGGATCTGTCCCCTGGGACTCCTGGAGAAGCCAGTGTCAAGTGCTTTCCTTCTGTGTACCTTCAGGTTACGGGCATGAACCAGATGTCTCTGTCGGAATGCCAAAATGTTTTAGACAAGCTTCCACAGAAGGAGAAGTGCTGCTTCACGGAAAACGAATGTGAGTGCCAGATTCACCTTGTTTTGGTTTTGCTTGGAAACGTGGGGCCT
>NW_026914937.1:0-4702 GCF_034315485.1 Pezoporus occidentalis
AGGAGAGATTGCAATGATGATGACACCGTTGCAAAGCAGCCTGTGTGCTGAAGAGGCCCAGCACCAGCTTTCCCTGCTGGTTCTTCTGCTGTGGGAGCAGATGCCACTCTTCTTTCTGTGCTGACTGTGTTGCTGCGCAGCAGAGAGCAGGCTCTGAACTGATTCCATTCAAATGCTTTTCCTGTATGAAAGGGAGCAGTGAAAGCAACGATGGATGCACCAATGTAAAGGTGATTGTGTGCTGAACAGGTCCAGCACCAGCTTTCCCTCCTGGCTCTTCTGCTGTGGGAGCAGAGGCCAAACGTTCGTGCTGTACTCACTGTGCTGCCTGCAGCTGAGAGAGACCAGCTGAGAATTTGGATTCAAATGGACTTTTAGGTATGAAACCGAGGAGAGACTGCAATGATGGTGACACCGTTGCAAAGCAGCCTGTGTGCTGAAGAGGCCCAGCACTAGCTTTCCCTGCTGGTTCTTCTGCTGTGGGAGCAGATGCCACTGTTCATTCTGTGCTGTGTTGCTGCGCAGCAGAGAGCAGGCTCTGGACTGATTCCATTCAAATGATTTTCCTGCATGAAAGGGAGCAGTGAAAGCAACGATGGATGCACCAATGTAAAGGTGATTGTGTGCTGAACAGGTCCAGCACCAGCTTTCAATCCTGACACTTCTGCTGTGGGAGCAGAGGCCAAACGTTCGTGCTGTACTCACTGTGCTGCCTGCAGCTGAGAGCGACCAGCTGAGAATTTGGATTCAAATGGACTTTTAGGTATGAAACCGAGGAGAGATTGCAATGATGGTGACACCGTTGCAAAGCAGCCTGTGTGCTGAAGAGGCCCAGCACTAGCTTTCCCTGCTGGTTCTTCTGCTGTGGGAGCAGATGCCACTGTTCATTCTGTGCTGTGTTGCTGCGCAGCAGAGAGCAGGCTCTGGACTGATTCCATTCAAATGATTTTCCTGTATGAAAGTGAGCAGTGAAAGCAACGATGGATGCACCAATGTAAAGGTGATTGTGTGCTGAACAGGTCCAGCACCAGCATTCCCTCCTGGCTCTTCTGCTGTGGGAGCAGAGGCCAAACGTTCGTGCTGTACTCACTGTGCTGCCTGCAGCTGAGAGAGACCAGCTGAGAATTTGGATTCAAATGGACTTTTAGGTATGAAACCGAGGAGAGACTGCAATGATGGTGACACCGTTGCAAAGCAGCCTGTGTGCTGAAGAGGCCCAGCACTAGCTTTCCCTGCTGGTTCTTCTGCTGTGGGAGCAGATTCCACTGTTCTTTCTGTGCTGACTGTGCTGCTGCCAGCAGAGAGCAGGCTCTGAACTGATTCCATTCAAATGCTTTTCCTGCATGAAAGTGAGCAGTGAAAGCAACGATGGATGCACCAATGTAAAGGTGATTCTGTGCTGAACAGGTCCAGCACCAGCTTTCCCTCCTGGCTCTTCTGCTGTGGGAGCAGATGCCACTGTTCATTCTGTGCTGACTGTGTTGCTGCGCAGCAGAGAGCAGGCTCTGGACTGATTCCATTCAAATGCTTTTCCTGTATGAAAGGGAGCAGTGAAAGCAACGATGGATGCACCAATGTAAAAGTGACTGTGTGCTGAACAGGTCCAACACCAGCTTTCCCTCCTGGCTCTTCTGCTGTGGGAGCAGGAGGCCAAACGTTCGTGCTGTACTCACTGGGCTGCTGGGCAGCTGAAAGCGACCAGCTGAGAATTGGGATTCAAATGGAGTTTTAGGTATGAAACCGAGGAGAGATTCCAATGATGGTGACACCGTTGCAAAGCAGCCTGTGTGCTGAAGAGGCCCAGCCCCAGCTTTCCCTGCTGGTTCTTCTGCTGTGGGAGCAGATGCCACTGTTCATTCTGTGCTGTGTTGCTGCGCAGCAGAGAGCAGGCTCTGGACTGATTCCATTCAAATGATTTTCCTGTATGAAAGGGAGCAGTGAAAGCAACGATGGATGCACCAATGTAAACGTGATTGTGTGCTGAACAGGTCCAGCACCAGCTTTCAATCCTGACACTTCTGCTGTGGGAGGAGAGGCCAAACGTTCGTGCTGTACTCACTGTGCTGCCTGCAGCTGAGAGCGACCAGCTGAGAATTTGGATTCAAATGGAGTTTTAGGTATGAAACCGAGGAGAGACTGCAATGATGGTGACACCGTTGCAATGCAGCCTGTGTGCTGAAGAGGCCCAGCACTAGCTTTCCCTGCTGGTTCTTCTGCTGTGGGAGCAGATGCCACTGTTCATTCTGTGCTGACTGTGTTGCTGCGCAGCAGAGAGCAGGCTCTGAACTGATTCCATTCAAATGCTTTTCCTGTATGAAAGGGAGCAGTGAAAGCAACGATGGATGCACCAATGTAAAGGTGATTGTGTGCTGAACAGGTCCAGCACAAGCTTTCAATCCTGGCTCTTCTGCTGTGGGAGCAGAGGCCAAACGTTCGTGCTGTACTCACTGTGCTGCTGGGCAGCTGAAAGCGACCAGCTGAGAATTTGGATTCAAATGGACTTTTAGGTATGAAACCGAGGAGAGACTGCAATGATGGTGACACCGTTGCAAAGCAGCCTGTGTGCTGAAGAGGCCCAGCACTAGCTTTCCCTGCTGGTTCTTCTGCTGTGGGAGCAGATGCCACTGTTCATTCTGTGCTGACTGTGTTGCTGCGCAGCAGAGAGCAGGCTCTGGACTGATTCCATTCAAATGCTTTTCCTGTATGAAAGGGAGCAGTGAAAGCAACGATGGATGCACCAATGTAAAGGTGATTGTGTGCTGAACAGGTCCAGCACAAGCTTTCAATCCTGGCTCTTCTGCTGTGGGAGGAGAGGCCAAACGTTCGTGCTGTACTCACTGTGCTGCTGGGCACCTGAAAGCGACCAGCTGAGAATTTGGATTCAAATGGACTTTTAGGTATGAAACCGAGGAGAGACTGCAATGATGGTGACACCGTTGCAAAGCAGCCTGTGTGCTGAAGAGGCCCAGCACTAGCTTTCCCTGCTGGTTCTTCTGCTGTGGGAGCAGATGCCACTGTTCTTTCTGTGCTGACTGTGCTGCTGCCAGCAGAGAGCAGGCTCTGAACTGATTCCATTCAAATGCTTTTCCTGTATGAAAGGGAGCAGTGAAAGCAACGATGGATGCACCAATGTAAAGGTGATTGTGTGCTGAACAGGTCCAGCACCAGCTTTCCCTCCTGGCTCTTCTGCTGTGGGAGCAGAGGCCAAACGTTCGTGCTGTACTCACTGGGCTGCTGGGCACCTGAAAGCGACCAGCTGAGAATTTGGATTCAAATGGAGTTTTAGGTATGAAACCGAGGAGAGACTGCAATGATGGTGACACCGTTGCAAAGCAGCCTGTGTGCTGAAGAGGCCCAGCACCATCTTTCCCTGCTGGTTCTTCTGCTGTGGGAGCAGATGCCACTGTTCTTTCTGTGCTGACTGTGTTGCTGCCAGCAGAGAGCAGGCTCTGAACTGATTCCATTCAAATGCTTTTCCTGTATGAAAGGGAGCAGTGAAAGCAACGATGGATGCACCAATGTAAAGGTGATTGTGTGCTGAACAGGTCCAGCACCAGCTTTCAATCCTGGCTCTTCAGCTGTGGGAGCAGAAGCCAAACGTTCGTGCTGTACTCACTGTGCTGCCTGCAGCTGAGAGAGACCAGCTGAGAATTTGGATTCAAATGGAGTTTTAGGTATGAAACCGAGGAGAGACTGCAATGATGGTGACACCGTTGCAAAGCAGCCTGTGTGCTGAAGAGGCCCAGCACTAGCTTTCCCTGCTGGTTCTTCTGCTGTGGGAGCAGATGCCACTGTTCTTTCTGTGCTGACTGTGCTGCTGCCAGCAGAGAGCAGGTTCTGAACTGATTCCATTCAAATGCTTTTCCTGTATGAAAGGGAGCAGTGAAAGCAACGATGGATGCACCAATGTAAAGGTGATTGTGTGCTGAACAGGTCCAGCACAAGCTTTCAATCCTGGCTCTTCTGCTGTGGGAGCAGAAGCCAAACGTTCGTGCTGTACTCACTGGGCTGCTGGGCACCTGAAAGCGACCAGCTGAGAATTTGGATTCAAATGGAGTTTTAGGTATGAAACCGAGGAGAGACTGCAATGATGGTGACATCGTTGCAAAGCAGCCTGTGTGCTGAAGAGGCCCAGCACCAGCTTTCCCTGCTGGTTCTTCTGCTGTGGGAGCAGATGCCACTGTTCATTCTGTGCTGTGTTGCTACGCAGCAGAGAGCAGGCTCTGGACTGATTCCATTCAAATGATTTTCCTGTATGAAAGGGAGCAGTGAAAGCAACGATGGATGCACCAATGTAAAGGTGATTGTGTGCTGAACAGGTCCAGCACCAGCATTCCCTCCTGGCTCTTCTGCTGTGGGAGCAGAGGCCAAACGTTCGTGCTGTACTCACTGTGCTGCCTGCAGCTGAGAGAGACCAGCTGAGAATTTGGATTCAAATGGAGTTTTAGGTATGAAACCGAGGAGAGACTGCAATGATGGTGACACCGTTGCAAAGCAGCCTGTGTGCTGAAGAGGCCCAGCATTAGCTTTCCCTGCTGGTTCTTCTGCTGTGGGAGCAGATGCCACTGTTCTTTCTGTGCTGACTGTGCTGCTGCCAGCAGAGAGCAGGCTCTGAACTGATTCCATTCAAATGCTTTTCCTGTATGAAAGTGAGCAGTGAAAGCAACGATGGATGCACCAATGTAAAGGTGATTCTGTGCTG
>NW_026914938.1:0-5864 GCF_034315485.1 Pezoporus occidentalis
AGAAAGTGCTATTAAAAACCACAAAAGTCTTGTGATTTGTGGAAGGACTTGCTTCCATGAACTCAAACCAGGACAGAAGATATCAGAAAGGTCTGCAGGACTGCAGTCCAAAAAAATTACAGCAGGAAGGTGACCTTCCCTCCAGAGCTGCTTTCCTTCTCCAAGTGGCCACTTCTACAGACCATAAGAAAAGCACAGTTTCATTCACCGCCCAAAACCAAACCAATACAGATGCGGTCAGAAAGTGAACCGGTGTGAAACACCCCTGTGACTGCCACGGCACAACGCAGAGCCAGCACAGGCCCTGCACCACAGAACAGCCAGGGCAGTCTCACCAGCCCATCTCGGGCCCCTCTGTGGCAAAGCAACACCTGAGCTGCCTGGGGGGACTTGGTGCACCCTTCCATAGGGGCAGCAGCCCCTCCAACCTAAGAAGCAGGGGACTTGCTGCAGACAAGAACGCTTCCCTCCCCACTGCCCACTTCTAGACAGCCCTGTCTCCAGCAGCCCACTCCACGCCTGCCAGAACCACCAGTCCCCTCAACGGCCTGCAGGCAGGCAGAACAATGAGACTTCTGGAGCAAACACAGACACTAGGAACTAAATAAATGAATAAACAAGAAATCTAAGGTTGTAACAGTGCTGCGGCTGCTCTGCAGCACACTGCAGGCTCCCTGCCACACTGCAGCCTTCAGAGTTGAAACTGAAAAGATGTTTTGAACCAGCCCCCTATAACCTCTCCACTGGTCCCAGCAGCACCATGATGCACACAAAGAGGAGACGAAAGTCACTGCCACTCCTTGCCAAGCCTTCACTTTGCTCCTTCGCACTACGAATGTAATGAATGGCTCTTTATTTTATAGCTGTACTAATGCCAGTGCAAAAAAAAACAATGACCGTGGGCAAACACATCACCAGTCATTGACAAAAGCTCAGACCAATCTTGGGGAGCAAAGGTGTTGGGATCCCACAGCTGCTGGACTCACACAGGACACAGTTAGAAAATCAGAGCCCAGCTCTGAAGCAAGCTGCCTCCAGTGCAATAGCAGAACTGTGGTCTCAGCAGCATCAGGAGAGATTCTATTGATTTAGCAAGCAAGAAAAATTCAACACATTCTCATCCTAAGAAATAAAAGAAATTAAACTAAACTGCCTTCAGTCTCCAACTGAACAGAAGCTCCCATCACCCTTCTCCTGGCTCTGCCACTCAGAACTGAGGCTTCTGAACTGCAGGGCCCTCAGGCCAGCTCTTCTCAAGCTTGTCCTCCTTTGTTTTGAAAAGGCCATTAAGTTCTCTACAGCTTGTTGGAAGGCCACTCATCTGATCAGCAGTGGATTGGTAAAGTTCATTTGAACTACCTTCTTCTCTGCAAATAAAGTTTCAGTAACAAAATCAGAGATTGAAACAGTAAAAGCAGAGGCAAAGCTGATCTTTAAGTAGTCTTAGAGGAACACACACCCTAAAGGAGCTAAAGGCATGTGGGACTATCATCTTCTCTCCCAAGCTGCTTAGCAGCTACATTAAACCCTTTGAACTCTGATACACTCACCACACTCAGAGTGCATCACACTCGGGTGTATTACCCAGCTGCAGGTTCCTCCCTGAAATGAGCAGGTACCAACGGCCCCTGCCTAAGCCCTCTCCTGCCCCTGCTCAGAGCCTGCCATGACTGAGGGTCCACAGCAGTACCTCTAACAAAGAACACCGTCTCTCACTTGGCTTGCTAAAAGTCCACCACTAAGACTTCAAAGCCTGGGCCACCATCTGCTCTTTGCAGAACCTCACCTGGTTTTGTGAGCGCTTCTCTCAGAGCTGGGGTTATCATCTCTCTCACTTCCCACCCTCCTCCTTCCTCCCAGCGTTCTCTTGAGTCAAGCTCATTCCAACACCTCCTTCCTCGACCTCACATTCTCTCTCTTTCAAGACAAGGAATTACAACCATTTAGATCCAAGCATCACAGTTTAAACGCTGTGGCACAGTTCAGCCACAGACCTGCTGAGCTTAAAACTGACACAAGTGTCCACACGTTAATTCCTGCATTCCTGTAATTCTGCTTTTTATCCCTCTTCCCATCGGACTCTGACCTTTCAGTTTTAGATTTAAGACAGAAAATATACTTAAATAAATAAATAAAACACCACACCAGGAACCAGGTGGACTTGTTCTACTAACACAGCAACCAGCTTCAAGCAGCCTGGGCTAGTGGAAGGTAGGTGGGGTGGAACTAGGTGAGCTTTAAAGTCCCTTCTAACCCAAAGCACTGCGTGATTCTGTGATTTAGTAACATTCTCCAGGGCATGTTAAGAAACAAGCTGTTTGAATCTCATGTGAGGTTGAGTGGGACCCCAAAGGTTGAAGCCCAAGAGTTTCAGGGCTGCACAATAACCTCATCTCTCCACAGAGCACAAACCAGAGGGGACAATACATTGCCTGGAGTGACAAGCATCTATAGTTCCAGTTATCTGGGACAGGTCAGGGGAGAAAACCACATCGCTACCACGACTCAGCCCAGGATAAGTGTCACTTCTGAGACTTTATGGGTATTTATTCTTTCACAACTGCACAAAGAAGCATGAAAGTGTAAATAATTAAATAATTTAATTCCAAAAATGGAATAAAACCTGCAAGAAATGAGCAAAAATAAGAATGACCAGCAATTGCTTAGAAATAGCCAAAAAAAAAAGATTTAAAATGGGTTATAAAGAAGCAAAAATGGGTTAAACCAAGTCAGGAAAGGGCCAAAACGGGTTAGAAATAGAAAGAAATTTGTAAGAAATGGAGAAAAATCCTTTGAAAATGGCCAAAAGGGCTTAAAAAGAGGCAGTATTGCGCAAAAAAGGGTTAGAAATAGCTCAAGCCAGTTTAGAAATAGGTAAGAAAAGCTTAAACCAGATTAGAAACTTCCATAAGTAGTTGACATTTAGCCAAAAATGGAATAAAACCTGCAAGAAAAAATGGGCAAAAATAAGATAAGAATGACCAGCAATTGTTTAGAAATAGCCAAAAAAACCTTAAAAAGAGTCAGAAAGAGCCAAAAATGGTTTAAACCTGGTTAGAAATAGGCAAAAATGGTATAGAAACAGAAAGAAATTGGTAAGAACAGGAAAAAAATGGCTTGGAAATGGCCAAAATGACTTAAGAAGAGTTAGAATTGGGCAAAAAAGGGTTAGAAATAGCTCAAGCCAGTCTAGAAATAGCTAGGAAAAGGTTAAACCAGGCTGGAAATGGCAAGAAACAGTTCAGACTTAGTCAACAATGCATAAAATTACTAAGAAATAGGAAAAATAGATAAGAATGTCCAGCAATTGCTTAGAAATAGCCAAAAAAGACTTAAAATGGGTTAGAAAAAGCCAAAAATGGTTTAAACCAAGTCAGGAAAGGGCAAAAATGGGTTAGAAATGACAGGAAATTAGTAAGAAATGGACAGAAATGGTTTGGAAATGGCCAAAATGACTTAAAAAGAGATAGAACTGGGCAAAAAAGGGTCAGAACTAGTCTAAACCAGTTTAGAAATAGCTACAAAAGATTAAACCAAACTAGAAATGGCAAGAAACTGTTCAGACTTAGTAAAAAATGGCATAAAACTGGTAAGAAATTGACAAAAATCAGATAAGAATGACCAGCAATTGTTTAGAAATAGCCAAAAAAGACTTAAAATGGGTTAGAAAGGGCCA
The DNA here is from genome assembly GCF_034315485.1 of Pezoporus occidentalis. Taxonomy (NCBI): domain Eukaryota; kingdom Metazoa; phylum Chordata; class Aves; order Psittaciformes; family Psittacidae; genus Pezoporus; species Pezoporus occidentalis. The sequence continues at coordinate 3,677 of NW_026914938.1, forward strand.
AAAATGGTTTAAACCAAGTGAGGAAAGGGCAAAACCAGGTTAGAAATAGAAAGACATTGGTAAGACCTGGACAGAAAGGGTTTGGGAATGGCCAAAAGGGCTTAAAAAGAGTCAGTATTGCGCAAAAAAGGGTTAGATATAGCTCAAGCCAGTCTAGAAATAGGTAAGAAAAGCTTAAACCAGGCTAGAAACTTCCATAAATAGTTCAGATTTAGCCAAAAAAGGAACAAAACCTACAAAAAATGGGCAAAAATAAGGTAAGAATGACGAGCAATTGTTTAGAAGTAGCCAAAAAAGACTTAAACCAGGCTAGAAACTTCCATAAATAGTTCAGATTTAGCCAAAAATGGAATAAAACCTGCAAGAAATGGCCAAAAATAAGACAAGAATGACCAGCAGTTGCTTAGAAATAGACAAAAAAAGATTTAAAATGGGTTAGAAAAAGCCAAAAATGGTTTAAACCAAGTCAGGAAAGGGCAAAAATGGGTTAGAAATGACAGGAAATTAGTAAGAAATGGACAGAAATGGTTTGGAAATGGCCAAAATGACTTAAAAAGAGATAGAACTGGGCAAAAAAGGGTCAGAACTAGTCTAAACCAGTTTAGAAATAGCTACGAAAAGATTAAACCAAACTAGAAATGGCAAGAAACTGTTCAGATTGCCTTAGTCAAAAATGGCATAAAACTGGTAAGAAATTGGCAAAAATCAGATAAGAATGACCAGCAATTGTTTAGAAATAGCCAAAAAAGACTTAAAATGGGTTAGAAAGGGCCAAAAATGGTTTAAACCAAGTGAGGAAAGGGCAAAACCAGGTTAGAAATAGAAAGACATTGGTAAGACCTGGACAGAAAGGGTTTGGGAATGGCCAAAAGGGCTTAAAAAGAGTCAGTATTGCGCAAAAAAGGGTTAGATATAGCTCAAGCCAGTCTAGAAATAGGTAAGAAAAGATTAAACCAGGCTAGAAACTTCCATAAATAGTTCAGATTTAGCCAAAAAAGGAACAAAACCTACAAAAAATGGGCAAAAATAAGGTAAGAATGACGAGCAATTGTTTAGAAGTAGCCAAAAAAGACTTAAACCAGGCTAGAAACTTCCATAAATAGTTCAGATTTAGCCAAAAATGGAATAAAACCTGCAAGAAATGGCCAAAAATAAGACAAGAATGACCAGCAGTTGCTTAGAAATAGACAAAAAAAGATTTAAACAAGGCTAGAAACTTCCATAAATAGTTCAGATTTAGCCAAAAATGGAATAAAACCTGCAAGAAATGGCCAAAAATAAGACAAGAATGACCAGCAGTTGCTTAGAAATAGACAAAAAAAGATTTAAACAAGGCTAGAAACTTCCATAAATAGTTCAGATTTAGCCAAAAATGGAATAAAACCTGCAAGAAATTGCCAAAAATAAGACAAGACTGACCAGCAGTTGCTTAGAAATTGCCAAAAAACGATTTAAAATGGGTTAGAAAAAGCCAAAAATGGTTTAAACCAAGTCAGGAAAGGGCCAAAACGGGTTAGAAATAGAAAGAAATTTGTAAGAAATGGAGAAAAATCCTTTGAAAATGGCCAAAAGGGCTTAAAAAGAGTCAGTATTGCGCTAAAAAAGGGTTAGATATAGCTCAAGCCAGTCTAGAAATAGGTAAGAAAAGCTTAAACCAGGCTAGAACTTCCATAAATAGTTCAGATTTAGCCAAAAAAGGAACAAAACCTACAAAAAACGGGCAAAAATAAGGTAAGAATGACCAGCAATTGTTTAGAAGTAGCCAAAAAAGACTTAAACCAGGCTAGAAACTTCCATAAATAGTTCAGATTTAGCCAAAAAAGGAATAAAACCTACAAAAAATAGGCAAAAATCAGATAAGAATGACCAGCAGTTGCTTAGAAATAGCCAAAAAAGACTTAAACAAGGCTAGAAACTTCCATAAATAGTTCAGATTTAGCCAAAAATGGAATAAAACCTGCAAGAAATGGCCAAAAATAAGACAAGAATGACCAGCAGTTGCTTAGAAATAGACAAAAAAAGATTTAAAATGGGTTAGAAAAAGCCAAAAATGGTTTAAACCAAGTCAGGAAAGGGCAAAAATGGGTTAGAAATGACAGGAAATTAGTAAGAAATGGACAGAAATGGTTTGGAAATGGCCAAAATGACTTAAAAAGAGATAGAACTGGGCAAAAAAGGGTCAGAACTA
>NW_026914939.1:0-6224 GCF_034315485.1 Pezoporus occidentalis
ATCAAAAGGAAAAAGACTCAGGGAAAATCAATAGCCAAAGCTTTCTGTGGTTACGGGTTTCAGTTTTTAGTAATAAATAAGGTGTATTTGTTTGCCTTTATAGATTAGGACATTTTTGGTATTAATAATACTCAGCTGTCTCATAAAGATTAAGACTGTTTTCTATCAGTAATGAAAGAATACATAAAAAGATTTTGTCTTTTGGGCACAGTGCTGAATCTGCACACACACACATACACACACACACACACAGAGGTTTTTATCTATAAATCCCCGAGACCTAGTTTGAAATGAGTTTTTGAAATTTAGGTAAGTTAAATATCATTTCTTCTTAACAGTTCTGGCAACTTCAAGGTAAAATTTCAAGTTCTAGAGGATACAGAGTTATGCTTGTTCTCCTTACCATCCCTACAATCCTTGATTTCACACTGCTGTTGTATGTGAATTTTTTACTTTTTATTTGTGTTATAGTTTAATTTATTCACTGCTGCATGAGCCTCGGATTTTTATGTGAAGTACTTTCAAAGCTTCATAAGGAAAGCCTTGCTGTTCTGGAAATATTCCTTTACCTTCCTTAGTTGCCAATGGATGTTTGCAAGTAAACTTGTTGTGCTTTAACTCTGCTACTTTGTGTGGCAACTTCTGGCATTTCTGTATCCCCTGTATCAAGACACATAACTTTAATACCTCAAATGTAAACATCAAACTGGTAACCCTACAACTCCTTTATTACCAGTGGAGAGAAATAAGTGGGTTTACAACATGATTCATTTTCAACATTTCAGATGTCAACTATTTTTTAAAATGACTTAGCAGGCCTTTTTATCTCCATTGATTAAGATAGTCCAAAAAATCAGCTCAGATCAAAAGGTCAAAATCTGTAACTTTTTGAATACAAATCATACCATTCCTATCACCAAACCTACCATTTGGTTGCACAAATACTATCTTCATTCTCTGGGTCAAGTATTTAAACCCCAAACCAAACACAAATATCCCCACTACTGCTATCATGAAGACCACATGGTAAATGGATAATTTGGGACTTTATTGTTAGGCAGAGTTAAAACCATACAGGTATAAAGCCTATTCCTCATCTGCTGTGGATATCCTGGAGGCCTTGGAGATAAAAGGAAGTGTGCATAAAATATGTCTGCAGCCTGAAAATACAGACTTACCTAATACAACACTTTAAGTGTTGAAAATTGAGCCTTACCTTGCTGGATGTTTGACAGTTGTACACTGATGTTACCATACTTACATGATTTGTCCTCATTCTAAAAACAATCCAACAGCCCCTGTCCATTATGAAGTAGATATTATGTTGTCTAATAGTCCTACTCAGGTTGTTTCTTCACTATAAAATTTGGGGGTTTTGGGGGGTAAAACCAATTTTTGTGGCATTACACGATGAGCCAAAAATTAACCAATGATCCATCTAATTGCAGATTAAAAAAGTAAAAAAAAGCCCCGATTCTTCACAGACAGTTTATTAGTATAAACTCCATCACTTTGGAACAGTTACACAAGCATAAAAGGAATGAAAAAAAAAATAACAAAATAAAAGAAAGGTTACAACAAACCGGGAAAAAAAGGATTGTAGGGTTGGTTAAAAAGCAAAACCCGAAAAAAAGAAGGGGAAAACCCGAGTTCCCCCAAATTTTGGAAGAAAAAATTTTAAATTTCCTAAATTTCAAGACTTATTTAAATAGCTCTTTCATTATAGATAAAAACCCCGGGTTGTTATGTATGTGAAAACTTTAATTTTCCCAAAAGAAATTTTTGGGTTTTTTCAAGAAGAACCTTTTAATTTAAAGGACGCTGATATATAATAAAATTCCTTAATTTAGGGAAAAAAAGCAAATAATTTCAAAAATGACCTTCCACAACCTTTCCTTTATTTCCAGCCACCAAAAATTTTCCCGGAAATAATTGCCCAAAAAAACCTTTTGCCTATTTACAAATTTTATTTATTCCCTTTTTGGAACCTTTAATTGATTTAATTTTTTCCCCCAAAAATTTTCTTTTCCCTTTTAAATAGGTTTTAAAAAAGGTTAAAACAGAAGGTTTAACATACCTTCTCCAGAGCGTATTTTAATGAATTTAAACAATGCCAAATACCTTTTTATTATCCAAGGGGGGATTCTCTTTTGTAATTTGGGAACTTCTTTAAATTAAAGGGTTTAAATTTTTGGGTTTTAAATCTTAGGGAAATAAAAATCTAACATTTTTAATTAAAGTTAAGGTTTTTCCCCCGTTGGATATGGGGAATTGTTTAAAGCAGGGAAGAAGTTAAATTCTGAATGCCTTCTAAAATGAAGTTTTAAAATAATTTTAAAAAAATCCCGGAATTATAAATTAGTTAAGGGATTTGTATTAAAAGGGTCTGAATCAGCCCGAATGACCGTCAAATTTGTTACCAAAAGTTTTTTCTTAATGTTTTTTTTCTAGCTTTTTAAAAAATGGTTTAAGTTTCTTTCCACATTTTGGGTTCAGAAACTGAATTCCCGGGGAACTTCCCAAAACCTTTTTTTAAGTTTTTTTTCTCCCTTCCCTTTCCTCCTTTTTTCATTGTGATATATCTTAAATTTCAGATTTCTTTGCCGTGTGGTATTTAAGCCCTTCCCAATTTTTACAAAACTACAGGGAAAAAAATTTTAAAAAAAGGTTTTAAAAAAAAAAAAAAGAAAAAAATTTTTTTTCCCCCAAAAAGGGGGAAAAAAAAAAAATTTTTTCCCCAAAAATTTAAATTTAAAAAAAATTTTTTTTTTAATTTTTAAAAATTTAAAAAAAATTTTTTTTAAAATGAAAAAAAAAAAAATTTTTTTTTTTTCCCCCAAAACCCTTTTAAAAAAAAAAACCCCCCCCCCCGGGGTTGAAAAAAAAAAATTTTTAAAAAAATTTTTATTTTTTTTGGGGGAAATTTTTTAAAAGGGAAAAAAAAATTTTTTTTTTTTTTTTCCTTTTTTTTTTTTTAAAAAAATTTTTTTTTAAAAAAAAAAAAATTAAAATTAAATTTTTTTTTTAAAAAAAAGGGGAAAAAATTTTTTTAAAACCTTTAAAAAAAAAAAAAAAAATTTTTTCCAAAAAATTTTTTTTTTTAAAAAATTTAAAAATTTTAAAAAAAAAATTTTTTTTCCCCCCGGGGGGGGAAAAAAAAACCCCCCTTTTTTTGGGGAAAAAAGTTTTTTAAAAAAAATTTTTTAAAAAATTTTTTTTAAAATTTCGGGGGAAAAAAACCCCGGGTTTAAAAAAAAAGGGGAAATTTAAAATTTTTTTAAACCCCTTTTTCCCCAAAAAAAATTTTTTAAAGGGTTTTTTCCCAAAAAAAAGGGAAAAAAAAAATTTAAAAAATTTGGAAATAATTTTGGGGGCCCGGTTTTTTTTTTTTTTTTTTTAAAAAAAAAAAAAAAAAAAAAAATTTTAAAAAAAAAAAGGGGTTTAAAAAAACCTTTTTTGCAAAACCTAATTGGGGTCCCTTTTTTTTAAAAAAAAAAAATTTTTTAAAACCTAAAAATTTAAAATAAAAAGTTTCAATGGATTAAAAAAAAAAATTTAAATTTTTAAAAATTCATGTAATAGAAGGCCTGGGAAGGGGGTTCTATCTTCTCTTGCCTTTTTTTATGGCTATTTTACATTTTCTTTAAGTGGGGGAAATTGAAGTACTTTTTTAAATGGATAAAAAGGGTTCTTAGTTTCAGCTTAAAATTTTTAAATCCTTTTAAAAACCCCTCTAAAAGCTATTTTTGTAATTTTACTTTCATACTACGCTTCTCCAAAATTTCAAAAGAGATCACTGCCTTTACACTGGCAGTAATAAAAAAGGTTCTGTATTTGCAGACATTAAGACAAACTCATGGAGATAGGTATGCTAAAATCCCTTTTGTTTTTCAATAGAGAACTGTAGTAAAGGAAAAGGAAAGAGATGGTTTGGGGGCCAAAATTAAAACATGCATTACCCCAGCTTTAAAAAAGTTATACTGATCTTTATTTACTCCCAAATGATGGCAAACAGTTTTTTTGGGGAGCAGTTCTCAGTCTTGCATTTAAAATGGTTTTTTTGTTATGCAGGGAAATTTGGGGATGGAGCTGGGGAAAGCCTTCTCTGATCTTTGTTCAATTTTCCTTGCTGTTTTTTTCAAATCCTTTAAGTGAAGTTTTCTCTATTTCCATTGATCACATTTCCCGTTTATCTAAAAGGTTTTCTGTTTCTGCCCAAAACACCAAAAAAATTTCTTTTATGGAAAATTAAAATGGCATGTATGTGCACTGGGGGGAGTAAAAAAGGAGCTGCTCTGAGTTTTTATTCTAGGGTGGGGGATTAAAACAATTTTTCTTCATCATAAAGGGTTCCCCATGTAGGTGAAGGGAAAGCTTTCCCAAAAATGGTGTATGCCCTGGGCTTCCCCCTTTTTCCTGGTTTCAGGTGCATATGAACCAGATCATACATGCTTTTTTTCTCTGCAGGTTTGTTCTGTAACCATTTTTAAAAACATTGCCCCTATCTTCTTTTCTGCTTGCATTTGTTTTTTCTTTGTAACTGTTCCAAAGTGATGGAGTTTATACTAATAAACTTTATTAAAAAATAAAAAACAGTTCCATTTTCTCTTAATCTGCAATTAGATGGATCATTGGTTGAATTTTTCACTCATAAGATGTAATGCCACAAAAATTTTTTTCCACCCAACCCCCAAAATTTTTTATAGTGAAAAACAACCTGAGTGGGACTATTAAACAACATAATACCCTTCTTCAAAATTTGGAAAAAGGAACTTTTGGATTTCAGAATGAGGACAAATCATGTAATTATATAAAAAAGTTCAAGTTTCAAACATCCAGCAAGGTAAGGCTAAGTTGCAACACTTAAAGTGTTGTATTGGGGTAAGTCTGTACTTTTCAGGCTGCAAACATTTTTTTTAGGGCACACCCCTTTTTATTTTAAAAATGGGCCCCCCAGGATATCCACAGCAAAATGGGGGAATATTTTCCTTAGGGCTTTTTCCCTAAAAAAAACCAAATTATAAATTTTCTGGTTTTCCCATGATAGCAGTAGTAGGGATTTTTATTTTGGCGGGGGGGTTTAATACTTGCCCCCAGAAATGAAGATAGTATTTTAAACCCAAATGGTGGGTTTTGGGGTGATAGGAAGGGTTATGATTTGTTTCAGAAAGCTACAAAATTTTACCTTTTGACTGATTTTTTGGACTATCTTAATCAATGGAGATAAAAAGGCCTCTAAATCAAATTTGAATATAGTTGACATCTGAAATTTTTAAAAAAACATGTTGTAAACCCCCCTTTTTTTCTTTCCACTGGTAATAAAAAGGGGTTGTAGGGTTACTCAGATATAGAAAGTTTACATTTGAGGGGGTTTTAAAATTTTTGTGTCTTGAAAGGGAAAAATTTAAAAAGCCCGAAATTCCACCAAAGGGGGCAGAATTTAAAAACCCGAAAATTTTTTTTTGCAAACTCCCCCAAATTAAAGGGAAAGGGAAAGGAAATTTCCAGAACAGCAAGGCTTTCCTTATGGGAAACTTTTAAAAGTGTTCCCTAAAGTTGAGGCTGATGCACATGAATAAAATTTAAAATATAACACAAAAAAAAACGTTTTAAAAAATTCCAACAACAGCAGGGGAAAAAAAAAGGATTGTAGGGATGGTAAGGAAACAAGCATAACTCTGTATCCTCTAAACTTTAAATTTTCCCTTGAAGTTGCCCGAAAGTTTAAAAAAGAAATGATATTTAACTTTCCTAAATTTAAAACCCATTTCAAACTAGGTTCTGGGCATTTATAAAAAACCCCGTTTTGTTTTGTGTGTTTGTGTGTGTGCAGATTCAGCACTTGCCCCAAAAGACAGTTTTTTATGTTTCTTTTTTATTACTGATAAAAAAAGTCTTAATCTTTATGAAAATTAAGTATTTTTTTAATTCCAAAAAAAATTAAAAATCGGAAAAAAAAACACCTTATTTATTACTAAGCTGGCCCCCTTTAAACCCCAGAAAGCTTTGGCTCATTCATTTTCCCCGAGTCTCCCATTTGTGATGATTTCCAGGGAAACATCATATTTACAAAACCCAAAACCAATTTGGCCCATATGGTTTCAATTTTTTATTTTTTCCCCTAACCTACCATTTTTTATTGATTTAACCTTTTCCCAAAGGGTTTTTATGTATGTAGTGACTAGAGGAATTAAAAGATTTTAAATTGGCATGGAAAAAAAATT